>NW_027257998.1:202500-239247 GCF_045791955.1 Oncorhynchus clarkii lewisi
CCCCGGGTCCTGATGGTAGTAGGTACCAGGTAGAGGGCTGGGTTCCCCTGGGTCCTGATGGTAGTAGGTACCAGGTAGAGGGCTGGGTTCCCCTGGGTCCTGATGGTAGTAGGTACCAGGTAGAGGGCTGGGTTCCCCTGGGTCCTGATGGTAGTAGGTACCAGGTAGAGGGCTGGGTTCCCGCGGGTCCTGACAGAGATCATTGCGGCGTTGTCTACATTTTTCATGCTGTGGGAGGTCAGACAGACAAATTTTGGGATTAAAATGTCCTACAGATTATTTGTAAACATTAATCTTTCTCCTTTGTATGTGTTACCCTACCTATTGTATTAAAATAACATAATATAAAAAATAATTTACACGCTCAGATTTCTCTGCTTCAACTTCAGTAGTCTACCTCTCCTATTTGGGCGTGAGAGTGCGTCTAGTCCTAGTTGGGCGTGAGAGTGTGTCTAGTCCTATTTGGGCGTGAGAGTGTGTCTAGTCCTAGTTGGGCCTGAGAGTGTGTCTAGTCCTAGTTGGGCCTGAGAGTGTGTCTAGTCCTAGTTGGGCGTGAGAGTGCGTCTAGTCCTATTTGGGCGTGAGAGTGTGTCTAGTCCTATTTGGGCCTGAGAGTGCGTCTAGTCCTATTTGGGCGTGAGAGTGTGTCTAGTCCTAGTTGGGCGTGAGAGTGTGTCTAGTCCTAGTTGGGCGTGAGAGTGTGTCTAGTCCTAGTTGGGCGTGAGAGTGTGTCTAGTCCTAGTTGGGCGTGAGAGTGTGTCTAGTCCTATTTGGACGTGAGAGTGTGTCTAGTCCTAGTTGGGCCTGAGAGTGCGTCTAGTCCTATTTGGGCGTGAGAGTGTGTCTAGTCCTAGTTGGGCGTGAGAGTGTGTCTAGTCCTAGTTGGGCCTGAGAGTGCGTCTAGTCCTATTTGGGCCTGAGAGTGCGTCTAGTCCTAGTTGGGCGTGAGAGTGTGTCTAGTCCTATTTGGGCCTGAGAGTGGTGACTGGGGTTGGGTTGGCTGGCAGGTGACTGGGGTTGGGTTGGCTGGCTGGTGACTGGGGTTGGGTTGGCTGGCTGGTGACTGGGGTTGGGTTGGCTGGCAGGTGACTGGGGTTGGGTTGGCTGGCAGGTGACTGGGGTTGGGTTGGCTGGCAGGTGACTGGGGTTGGGTTGGCTGGCTGGTGACTGGGGTTGGGTTGGCTGGCAGGTGACTGGGGTTGGGTTGGCTGGCAGGTGACTGGGGTTGGGTTGGCTGGCTGGTGACTGGGGTTGGGTTGGCTGACAGGTGACTGGGGTTGGGTTGGCTGGCAGGTGACTGGGGTTGGGTTGGCTGGCGGGTGACTGGGGTTGGGTTGGCTGGTGGGTGACTGGGGTTGGGTTGGCTGGCGGGTGCCTGGGGTTGGGTTGGCTGGCGGGTGACTGGGGTTGGGTTGGCTGGCGGGTGACTGGGGTTGGGTTGGGTTGGCTGGCGGGTGACTGGGGTTGGGTTGGGTTGGCTGGTGGATGACTGGGGTTGGGTTGGCTGGCAGGTGACTGGGGTTGGGTTGGCTGGCAGGTGACTGGGGTTGGGTTGGGTTGGCAGGTGACTTGGGGTGGGTTGGGTTGGCTGGCGAGTGACTGGGGTTGGGTTGACTGGCGGGTGACTGGGGTTGGGTTGGCTGGCGGGTGACTGGGGTTGGGTTGGCTGGCGGGTGACTGGGGTTGGGTTGGCTGGCGGGTGACTGGGGTTGGGTTGGCTGGCGGGTGACTGGGGTTGGGTTGGCTGGCGGGTGACTGGGGTTGGGTTGGCTGGCGGGTGACTGGGGTTGGGTTGGCTGGCGGGTGACTGGGGTTGGGTTGGCTGGGGGGTGACTGGGGTTGGGTTGGCTGGGGGGTGACTGGGGTTGGGTTGGCTGGCGGGTGACTGGGGTTGGGTTGGGTTGGCTGGCGGGTGACTGGGGTTGGGTTGGGTTGGCTGGCGGGTGACTGGGGTTGGGTTGGGTTGGCTGGCGGGTGACTGGGGTTGGGTTGGGTTGGCTGGCGGGTGACTGGGGTTGGGTTGGCTGGCAGGTGACTGGGGTTGGGTTGGGTTGGCTGGCGGGTGACTGGGGTTGGGTTGGGTTGGCTGGCAGGTGACTGAGGTTGGGTTGGGTTGGCTGGCAGGTGACTGAGGTTTGGTTGGGTTGGCTGGCAGGTGACTTGGGTTGGGTTGGCTGGCAGGTGACTGAGGTTGGGTTGGCTGGCAGGTGACCTGGGTTGGGTTGGCTGGCAGGTGACCTGGGTTGGGTTGGCTGGCAGGTGACCTGGGGTTGGGTTGGGTTGGTTGGGTGGGGTTGGGTTGGGTTGGCTGGCAGGTGACTGGGGTTGGGTTGGCTGGCAGGTGACCTGGGGTTGGGTTGGCTGTCGGATGACTGGGGTTGGGTTGGGTTGGCTGGCAGGTGACTGGGGTTGGGTTGGCTAGCAGGTGACTGAGGTTGGGTTGGCTGGCAGGTGACGGGTTGGGTTTGGTGGCAGGTGACCTGGGTTGGGTTGGCTGGCTGGCAGGTGACTGGGGTTGGGTTGGCTGGCAGGTGACCTGGGTTGGGTTGGCTGGCAGGTGACTGGGGTTGGGTTGGGTTGGCTGGCAGGTGACTGGGGTCGGGTTGGGTTGGCTGGCAGGTGACTGGGGTTGGGTTGGGTTGGCTGGCAGGTGACTGGGGTTGGGTTGGCTGGCGGATGACTGGGGTTGGGTTGGCTGGCGGATGACTGGGGTTGGGTTGGTTGGCGGGTGACTGGGGTTGGGTTGGTTGGCGGGTGACTGGGGTTGGGTTGGCTGGCAGGTGACTGGGGTTGGGTTGGGTTGGCTGGCAAGTGACTGGGGTTGGGTTGGCTGGCAAGTGACTGGGGTTGGGTTGGCATGCAAGTGACCGGGGTTGGGTTGGCTGGCAGGTGACTTGGGTTGGTTGGCAGGTGACTGGGGTTGGGTTGGGTTGGCTGGCAGGTGACCGGGGTTGGGTTGTACCCATGTTGAGTGTGTCCCACCATGTGATTGGCTGGTCCTGACCCATGTTGAGTGTGTCCCACCACGTGATTGGCTGGTCCTGACCCATGTTGAGTGTGTCCCACCATGTGATTGGCTGTATTCTCCTGTTTGTCCAGGGATGACGTGCAGGAAAGCCACCGACCCGGTAGACTGGTCTCCTCTGGTTCTTGGCCTGCTCACTCTGCTGAAGCAGTTCCACTCCAGATACACAGAGCAGTTCCTGGCTCTCATTGGGCAATTCATACGCTCTGTCATGGAACAGTGCACCAGGTACGTTTTGATTGATTGATTTGTTGATTGGTTGATTTGTTGATTGATTGATTTGTTGAGTGATTTATTGATTTGTTGAGTGATTGATTTGTTTGATTGATTTGTTGAGTGATTGATTTGTTTGATTGATTGATTGATTTGTTGATTGATTGATTTGATTGTTTTGCCAGTTTAAAAACCTCACATATACACATTAATTTTAAGAGCGTAACAGTGATATCACAGTAAAGTCAGATTTATTTATATATAACACATGTAGTGCTAGTGAACGTTGCCCAAGGCTGCTATTTCAAACAGCTCTTTCCTGCAACAAAAAAACAAACGTTACCTCCATAGATCTAATCTGTATAAATACAATTTGAATGCAAAAAAATGTAAGTACATTTTGTGGATCACTGTGTTATTATATGTGGATTATATTCTGCTTCAAATTGAATGAAATGTAGATTTTTGGTAAATAATTATTTTCCAGTCAGAAGATCCCGGACATGCCGTCCGACGTGGTGGGAGCTCTGATGTTTCTGGAGGATTACGTACGCTACACCAAACTGCCTCGCAAGGTAGGATTAGATTAGGATTAGATTAGGATTAGATTAGGATTGGATTAGGATTAGGATTGGATTAGATTAGATTAGGATTAGATTAGGATCAGGATTGGATTAGGATTGGATTAGATTAGGATTGGATTAGGACTAGATTAGGTTTAGATTAGGATTGGATTAGGGTTGGATTAGGGTTGGATTGGATTAGATTTGGATTAGATTTGGATTAGGGTTGGATTGGATTGGATTAGGATTAGATTAGGATTAGCAACAACACCCATGGGGGGGGGGGGGGAAACTATAGATATTCATCTGGAATATTACATTTTACATGCATATAATAATCTGTTGTTGTTTTTCTGTCTTTAAAGGTGGCCGAGGCCCACGTGCCAAGTTTCATCTTTGACGAGTTCAGGACAGTCCTGTGAAGATCTAGACAAAGGCCTCGAGTTCAGGACAGTCCTGTGAAGATCTAGACAAAGGCCTCGAGTTCAGGACAGTCCTGTGAAGATCTAGACAAAGGCCTCGAGTTCAGGACAGTCCTGTGAAGATCTAGACAAAGGCCTCGAGTTCAGGACAGTCCTGTGAAGATCTAGACAAAGGCCTCGAGTTCAGGACGGACCTGTGAAGATCTAGACAAAGGCCTCGAGTTCAGGACGGACCTGTGAAGATCTAGACAAAGGCCTCGAGTTCAGGACAGTCCTGTGAAGATCTAGACAAAGGACTCTTGGTTTAACTTTCTGTTGATTCATTCATTTTGACTTTAATTAATCTCTTGGTTACGTAATGACCTTTAATGTGCTAATGCTTTAGTAACACTGTAAATAGTTGAATGGTTTTTAATAACATCAGGTGTTACCAGCTTTGGTATAATGTCACCGTGGTAATATGTCATTCATTAAATACAAAAGAGGCTTTGAATAAATATAATGGTATATAATTTTGTTGATTTTTAGATTTTTTTTATTTTATATAACAGAACTTTTTTTTAAACATTTTAAAATCCAAGCAATTTACAGTAAGTTTTTGGTGTCTTTTTATTTTGAAGAAATGTCTGGCTGGACTTCCTCCTCCTTCAATGAGACTGGATTCATTGGTCCAGATCCTGTCCGACTACATGAGCAGATGTTGCATCGACCGTCAACCAATGGTTGCGTGCCACGTCATAAACTGTGTCGCCTGGCCATCATAAAACACATTGATATATCATATAATGTGGATCCTAATAGTTTCCTCAGCATACTAGAGCTGGTGCGACATTCTGTATAATATTTAAAAATATATATACAAATCCTTCAATAGCATCAACCTATTTCATGTTACAAAAAAACAGGCAAAATGTTGACAAAATTAAAAGCTGCTTAGCTCCCAGTCTCTCCCGTTTTTAATTCAACACAGGTCGCTTGGACCGTGGTGTTCTCAGTCCTTTCTCTCGTCTCCTGATCGAGATGCTGAACACAGGAGTAGAAAACCACGAGGGGGAATGATTGGTATCTACCCCGATACCTGATGTTAATCTGTTCAACATGACAACATGGTAACTAATACATGTGGTGTAGTTACTTGAGTTTTAGACAAAGCAGCAATCTAAGTCCCCTGACTTGGTGTCCAGTATATGTGTGGGTACAGGGGTTACCTGACTTGGTGTCAGGTGTCTGTGTGGGTACAGGGGTTACCTGACTTGGTATCAAGTGTCTGTGTGGGTACAGGGGTTACCTGACTTGGTATCAAGTGTCTGTGTGGGTACAGGGGTTACCTGACTTGGTATCAAGTGTATGTGTGGTTACAGGGGTTACCTGACTTGGTATCAAGTGTCTGTGTGGGTATAGGGGTTAACTGACTTGGTGTCCAGTATATGGGGTTACCTAACCTGGTGTCAAGTGTCTGTGTGGGTACAGGGGTTAACTGACTTGGTGTCCAGTGTCTGTGTGGGTACAGGGGTTAACTGACTTGTTGTCCAGTGTCTGTGTGGGTACAGAGGTTTCCTCTATATGCTGTATAGTGAGTGATATGTATAGATATACCATTTCTAGAAGTCATATTCCTCATCTAATCTTGACATGTTATGAGTTGAGATTTGGAAGGATGGCCTCGAGATTAGACCACATAGGTTAATGTAGCCCATCACAGGCCCCTGATCCTGTGCAGGGAAGTATTTTGGAGTGGACTGTGATTGAATAAGTATGATTAATAAATATATTTATTAATTTAATTTATATTCATTTATTTTGTAATGTTTTTTTTAGTTTACGTTTTTTATTTTGTATGATATCGTTTTCCCTCTTTCCCGAAATTGTATTCTTATTATTATTAATAGTTATCAATAATGTTGTTATTATCTTATTCAATACCCCGTCCAGCTGGTGGCGATAATGCACTCCTAACAGTGGATGCCAACCGCCGTTCAACCACATCGAAGAAGAAGAAGATTTAGACCACCTCAAGAGGAACCGGAAACGAGAACAAACTTTTCCCGGTAATTTTACGCAGCTAAAGTTGTTTAGTATTTTCTCTTATTTAGACACCAACACATTAAAGAACACGTCTACAACCTGTAAAAACCATCCCAGCGAGGAAAGTCGTGAGGTTAGCGAGCTATTTATTGGCACGCTCTTGCTTAGCCGCCAATAGTTAGTGATTATAGCGTAACGTTAACCGGCTGGCCAGGTATCAACATAGCCAGTCAGTGCACTTGTTGGTGATACGTGGATTCAACCTGAAGGTAGCTACAGATAACTTGTTTTGTGACCGTATGCAGGTTATTATTCCAACTTTGCTCTAACGTTAAGTCGACTACACAAGGTCTCTGTGAGCAACTGAATCAGGTGTGTTTTGAGCAAGGCTGGAACAAAAACCTGCACACCAGTTCTCCAGGGATTAGGGTTGGACATCCTGGCATCTGCTCCAATATACCGAGGGTGGCTTGATTCATTATAACCAGGACCCTGTGTTTTGGTTAATTCATTATAACCAGGTCCCTGTGTTTTGGTTAATCGTGTGGATTCATTCTAGCTAGGTCCCTGTGTTTTGGTTAATCGTGTTGATTCACTATAACTAGGACCCTGTGTTTTGGTTAATCGTGTTAATTCATTATAACTAGGACCCTGTGTTTTGATTGATTCATTATAACCAGGTCCCTGTGCTTTGGTTGATTCATTATAACCAGGTCCCTGTGTTTTGGTTAATCGTGTTGATTCATTATAACTAGGACCCTGTGTTTTGGTTAATCGTGTTGATCCATTATAACTAGGTCCCTGTGTTTTGGTTAATCGTGTTGATTCATTATAACCAGGACCCTGTGTTTTGGTTCATTCATTATAACTAGGACCCTGTGTTTTGGTTGATTCATTATAACCAGGACCCTGTGTTTTGGTTAATCATGTTGATTCATTATAACTAGGTCCCTGTGTTTTGGTTAATCATGTTGATTCATTATAACTAGGTCCCTGTGTTTTGGTTAATCGTGTTGATTCATTATAACTAGGTCCCTGTGTTTTGGTTAATCGTGTTGATTCATTATAACCAGGACCCTGTGTTTTGGTTAATCACGTTGATTCATTATAACCAGGACCCTGTGTTTTGGTTAATCACGTTGATTCATTATAACTAGGACCTTGTGTTTTGGTTAATCATGTTGATTCATTATAACTAGGTCCCTGTGTTTTGGTATTTTTTTAAATTGGAAGCCTTTTCTAAAAATTTGAATTAGAACAAAAATGAAAGCAGTTGTCTGAGGATGTTTCTGGACCATCTGACATGAAAAAGAAACAGGACCGTTTGATTCCAAATCTTTTAAATAAAGTTAAAAAAAAAAAACAATGTCATGTGACAAACACGATTAACCAAAACACAAAGGGACCTAATATTCTAACAACTTAACATCTCTTGTTTCAGATACTTTCTCATGTTTTAGATTTCAACATGTCCTTGAGTGCAGTCCACTCCACACTGTCTAGTCTGAAAACATGTCAGGCAGATATTGGAACGGGGATGGACATTGTGACCGACGTCGCTCTGGACGTGGCAGAAACAGCAGGTAGGTTAGTGGCACGTCTCTATCAGAGAGACACTTGTGGCAGAAACAGCAGGTAGGTTAGTGGCACGTCTCTATCAGAGAGACACTTGTGGCAGAAACAGCAGGTAGGTTAGTGGCACGTCTCTATCAGAGAGACACTTGTGGCAGAAACAGCAGGTAGGTTAGTGGCACGTCTCTATCAGAGAGACACGTGTGGCAGAAACAGCAGGTAGGTTAGTGGCACGTCTCTATCAGAGAGACACGTGTGGCAGAAACAGCAGGTAGGTTAGTGGCACGTCTCTATCAGAGAGACACTTGTGGCAGAAACAGCAGGTAGGTTAGTGGCACGTCTCTATCAGAGAGACACGTGTGGCAGAAACAGCAGGTAGGTTAGTGGCACGTCTCTATCAGAGAGACACGTGTGGCAGAAACAGCAGGTAGGTTAGTGGCACGTCTCTATCAGAGAGACACTTGTGGCAGAAACAGCAGGTAGGTTAGTGGCACGTCTCTATCAGAGAGACACGTGTGGCAGAAACAGCAGGTAGGTTAGTGGCACGTCTCTATCAGAGAGACACTTGTGGCAGAAACAGCAGGTAGGTTAGTGGCACGTCTCTATCAGAGAGACACTTGTGGCAGAAACAGCAGGTAGGTTAGTGGCACATCTCTATCAGAGAGACACTTGTGGCAGAAACAGCAGGTAGGTTAGTGGCACGTCTCTATCAGAGAGACACGTGTGGCAGAAACAGCAGGTAGGTTAGTGGCACGTCTCTATCAGAGAGACACTTGTGGCAGAAACAGCAGGTAGGTTAGTGGCACGTCTCTATCAGAGAGACACGTGTGGCAGAAACAGCAGGTAGGTTAGTGGCACGTCTCTATCAGAGAGACACTTGTGGCAGAAACAGCAGGTAGGTTAGTGGCACGTCTCTATCAGAGAGACACTTGTGGCAGAAACAGCAGGTAGGTTAGTGGCACGTCTCTATCAGAGAGACACGTGTGGCAGAAACAGCAGGTAGGTTAGTGGCACGTCTCTATCAGAGAGACACGTGTGGCAGAAACAGCAGGTAGGTTAGTGGCACGTCTCTATCAGAGAGACACTTGTGGCAGAAACAGCAGGTAGGTTAGTGGCACGTCTCTATCAGAGAGACACTTGTGGCAGAAACAGCAGGTAGGTTAGTGGCACGTCTCTATCAGAGAGACACGTGTGGCAGAAACAGCAGGTAGGTTAGTGGCACGTCTCTATCAGAGAGACACTTGTGGCAGAAACAGCAGGTAGGTTAATGGCACATCTCTATCAGAGAGACACTTGACTGTGCTGGTAATATCTTTGTCGAATCCTTCTCACTGGACAGGCTCTTTGTGTGTATGTAGTCAACGGGACTGACTGACTGACTGACTGACTGTCTGACTGTCTGACTGACTGACTGACTGACTGACTGATTGACCGACCGACCGACCGACCGACCGACCGACCGACCGACCGGCTAGGAAGTGGAAGTGGTTCACACAAGGATGTCACTTGAGGATTTTGGTATGTTGACGTTTTTACGAGCCCAGGTCAAACATCTGTGCCGTGTGAT
This sequence comes from Oncorhynchus clarkii lewisi, assembly GCF_045791955.1. Taxonomy (NCBI): domain Eukaryota; kingdom Metazoa; phylum Chordata; class Actinopteri; order Salmoniformes; family Salmonidae; genus Oncorhynchus; species Oncorhynchus clarkii. Next base: position 211,888 of record NW_027257998.1, read on the forward strand.
ATTTGAAAATATTAAATCTCTCACATTTTCAACTAGCCCGGTCTGGAAAGCACTAGCCAGCAGGCTAATTGGATACATTTTCTACTAGCTCGGTCTGGAAAGCACTAGCCAGCAGGCTAGTTGGACACATTTTCTACTAGCCCGGTCTGGAAAGCACTAGCCAGCAGGCTAGTTGGACACATTTTCTACTAGCTCGGTCTGGAAAGCACTAGCCAGCAGGCTAGTTGGACACATTTTCTACTAGCCCGGTCTGAAAAGCACTAGCCAGCAGGTTAGTTGGACACATTTTCTACTAGCTCGGTCTGGAAAGCACTAGCCAGCAGGCTAGTTGGACACATTTTCTACTAGCCCGGTCTGAAAAGCACTAGCCAGCAGGTTAGTTGGACACATTTTCTACTAGCCCGGTCTGACAAGCACTAGCCAGCAGGCTAGTTGGATACATTTTCTACTAGCTGGGTCTGGAAAGCACTAGCCAGCAGACTAGTTGGACACATTTTCTACTAGCCCGGTCTGGAAAGCACTAGCCAGCAGGCTAGTTGGACACATGTTCTACTAGCCCGGTCCGAAAAGCACTAGCCAGCATGCTAGTTGGACACATTTTCTACTAGCTCGGTCTGAAAAGCACTAGCCAGCAGGCTAGTTGGACACATTTTCTACTAGCCCGGTCTGAAAAGCACTAGCCAGCAGGCTAGTTGGACACATTTTCTACTAGCTCGGTCTGAAAAGCACTAGCCAGCAGGCTAGTTGGACACATTTTCTACTAGCCCGGTCTGGAAAGCACTAGCCAGCAGGCTAGTTGGACACATTTTCTACTAGCCCGGTCTGGAAAGCACTAGCCAGCAGGCTAGTTGGATACATTTTCTACTAGCCCGGTCTGGAAAGCACTAGCCAGCAGGCTAGTTGGACACATTTTCTACTAGCCCGGTCTGGAAAGCACTTGCCAGCAGGCTAGTTGGAGACATTTTCTATTAGCCCGGTCTGGAAAGCACTAGCCAGCAGGCTAGTTGGACACATTTTCTACTAGCCCGGTCTGGAAAGCAGTAGCCAGCAGGCTAGTTGGACACATTTTCTACTAGCCCGGTCTGGAAAGCACTAGCCAGCAGGCTAGTTGGACACATTTTCTACTAGCCCGGTCCGAAAAGCACTAGCCAGCAGGCTAGTTGGACACATTTTCTACTAGCTCGGTCTGGAAAGCACTAGCCAGCAGGCTAGTTGGACACATTTTCTACTAGCTCGGTCTGGAAAGCACTTGCCAGCAGGCTAGTTGGACACATTTTCTACTAGCCTGGTCTGGAAAGCACTTGCCAGCAGACTAGTTGGACACATTTTCTACTAGCCCGGTCTGGAAAGCACTAGCCAGCAGGCTAGTTGGACACATTTTCTACTAGCCCGGTCCGAAAAGCACTAGCCAGCAGGCTAGTTGGACACATTTTCTACTAGCTCGGTCTGGAAAGCACTAGCCAACAGGCTAGTTGGACACATTTTCTACTAGCCCGGTCTGGAAAGCACTAGCCAGCAGGCTAGTTGGACACATTTTCTACTAACCCGGTCTGGAAAGCACTAGCCAGCAGGCTAGTTGGACACATTTTCTACTAGCTCGGTCTGAAAAGCACTAGCCAACAGGCTAGTTGGACACGTGTTCTACTAGCTCGGTTTGGAAAGCACTAGCCAGCAGGCTAGTTGGACACATTTTCTACTTGCACGGTCTGAAAAGCACTAGCCAGCAGGCTAGTTGGACACATTTTCTACTAGCTCGGTCTGAAAAGCACTAGCCAACAGGCTAGTTGGACACGTGTTCTACTAGCTCGGTTTGGAAAGCACTAGCCAGCAGGCTAGTTGGACACATTTTCTACTTGCACGATCTGAAAAGCACTTGCCAGCAGACTAGTTGGACACATTTTCTACTAGCCCGGTCTGGAAAGCACTAGCCAGCAGGCTAGTTGGACACATTTTCTACTAGCCCGGTCTGGAAAGCACTAGCCAGCAGGCTAGTTGGACACATTTTCTACTAGCCCGGTCTGGAAAGCACTAGCCAGCAGTCTAGTTGGACACATTTTCTACTAGCCCGGTCTGGAAAGCACTAGCCAGCAGTCTAGTTGGACACATTTTCTACTAGCTCGGTCTGAAAAGCACTAGCCAACAGGCTAGTTGGACACGTGTTCTACTAGCTCGGTTTGGAAAGCACTAGCCAGCAGGCTAGTTGGACACATTTTCTACTAGCCCGGTCCGAAAAGCACTAGCCAGCAGGCTAGTTGGACACACATTCTACTATACAGAGCTATGGAATGCTGTCTACCATTTGGTAGCTTGTGTCACCATAACAACAGTATACAGAGCTATGGAATGCTGTCTACCATTTGGTAGCTTGTGTCACCATAACAACAGTATACAGAGCTATGGAATGCTGTCTACCATTTGGTAGCTTGTGTCACCATAACAACAGTATACAGGGCTATGGAATGCTGTCTAACATTTGGAAGCTTGTCACCATAACAAACAGTATACAGAGATATGAATAATTTAGTATGATGTGATGATTATTACAGGAACTGAGAATGATGCAGTCCTGAAGAAGCTGGAGGTGATGATGCTGGAGTGTGCCAAACTGGACCAGGAGATCAACTGCTTCGTTGAGGTGGTGAACTGTGTCACTGCAGAGGTGAAGTACTGAACTGCAGGGGTCAAAGTTCATTTTCTGTCGGATGGATTCTGGAGATAAGTGTGGATCCTCAAACGGCAGTGTGTAGCCTACTGTAGCTGTTGGATAAGGAATTACAATCTTCTACGTTATCACTCAGAATGCCACTTTCCAGTGATACTAGTCATGTAATGGTGGTATTAAACTAAACCTGACAATAGATGATCTATTTACCTAGTCCTGTAATGGTGTTATTATAGACAATAGATGATCTATTTACCTAGTCCTGTAATGGTGTTATTATAGACAATAGATTATATATTTACCTAGTCATGTTATTAAACTAAACCAGACAATAGATGATCTATTTACCTAGTCCTGTAATGGTGTTATTATAGACAATAGATGATCTATTTACCTAGTCCTGTAATGGTGTTATTATAGACAATAGATTATCTATTTACCTAGTCCTGTAATGGTGTTATTAAACTAAACCAGTCAATAGATGATCTATTTACCTAGTCCTGTAATGGTGTTATTATAGACAATAGATGATCTATTTACCTAGTCCTGTAATGGTGTTATTATAGACAATAGATGATCTAGTTACCTAGTCCTGTAATGGTGTTATTATAGACAATAGATGATCTATTTACCTAGTCCTGTAATGGTGTTATTATAGACAATAGATGATCTATTTACCTAGTCCTGTAATGGTGTTATTATAGACAATAGATTATCTATTTACCTAGTCCTGTAATGGTGTTATTAAACTAAACCAGTCAATAGATGATCTATTTACCTAGTCCTGTAATGGTGTTATTATAGACAATAGATGATCTATTTACCTAGTCCTGTAATGGTGTTATTATAGACAATAGATGATCTATTTACCTAGTCCTGTAATGGTGTTATTATAGACAATAGATGATCTAGTTACCTAGTCCTGTAATGGTGTTATTATAGACAATAGATGATCTATTTACCTAGTCCAAATATATTGATGAAAGTCACCTTGTCCTAGAGATATATTGATAAAAGTCACCTTGTCCTAGAGATATATTGATAAAAGTCACCTTGTCCTAGAGATATATTGATAAAAGTCACCTTGTCCTAGAGATATATTGATAAAAGTCACCTTGTCCTGGAGATATATTGATAAAAGTCACCTTGTCCTAGAGATATATTGATAAAAGTCACCTTGTCCTAGAGATCTATTGATAAAAGTCACCTTGTCCTAGAGATATATTGATAAAAGTCACCTTGTCCTAGAGATATATTGATAAAAGTCACCTTGTCCTAGAGATATATTGATAAAAGTCACCTTGTCCTAGAGATATATTGATAAAAGTCACCTTGTCCTAGAGATCTATTGATAAAAGTCACCTTGTCCTGGAGATATATTGATAAAAGTCACCTTGTCCTGGAGATATATTGATAAAAGTCACCTTGTCCTAGAGATATATTGATAAAAGTCACCTTGTCCTGGAGATCTATTGATAAAAGTCACCTTGTCCTAGAGATATATTGATAAAAGTCACCTTGTCCTAGAGATATATTGATAAAAGTCACCTTGTCCTAGAGATATATTGATAAAAGTCACCTTGTCCTAGAGATATATTGATAAAAGTCACCTTGTCCTAGAGATATATTGATAAAAGTCACCTTGTCCTAGAGATATATTGATAAAAGTCACCTTGTCCTAGAGATATATTGATAAAAGTCACCTTGTCCTAGAGATATATTGATAAAAGTCACCTTGTCCTAGAGATATATTGATAAATGTCACCTTGTCCTATAGAGATTGACATGGTAATTAAAATGCCACACCGGGGTAAACTACACCAAACACAGGCCTTATTTCAACTGTTTCTAAAATCCCCTATAGGGGGGGAAAATGAATGGTGAGAGAAAGATTGGAACCATTTCCCTGTTTTTGACCCGCTAGGTTTTATGGGTATTATGACACCACCTCCACGGTGGGGCTCTATAACACCCAGGTCGTATTCCTTTGGCACCAGACTTATCGAAGCAGTCTGAAACAGGGAGGGACTAACTGATCATCTGAAACAGGGAGGGACTAACTGATCGTCTGAAACGGGGAGGGACTAACTGATCGTCTGAAACAGGGAGGGACTAACTGATCGTCTGAAACAGGGAGGGACTAACTGATCGTCTGAAACAGGGAGGGACTAACTGATCGTCTGAAACAGGGAGGGACTAACTGATCAGCTGAAACAGGGAGGGACTAACTGATCAGCTGAAACAGGGAGGGACTAACTGATCAGCTGAAAAGGGGAGGGACTAACTGATCAGCTGAAAAAGGGAGGGACTAACTGATCGTCTGAAACAGGGAGGGACTAACTGATCGTCTGAAACAGGGAGGGACTAACTGATCGTCTGAAACAGGGAGGGACTAACTGATCGTCTGAAACAGGGAGGGACTAACTGATCGTCTGAAACAGGGAGGGACTGTTTTTATTTTCCATTGCAAAACTTTTTGCTACGGTGTTCACGAATGAGCACCTGTCTTCCCCCCCCCCCCCAGAGCACCTGTCTGCCCCCCTAGAGCACCTGTCTGCCCCCCCAGAGCACCTGTCTGCCCCCCTAGAGCACCTGTCTGCCCCCCCTAGAGCACATGTCTGCCCCCCCTAGAGCACATGTCTGCCCCCCCCTAGAGCACATGTCTGCCCCCCCCTAGAGCACATGTCTGCCCCCCCCTAGAGCACATGTCTGCCCCCCCCTAGAGCACCTGTCTGCCCCCCCAGAGCACCTGTCTGCCCCCCCTAGACCACCTGTCTGTCCCACCCCCTAGACCACCTGTCTGCCCCCCCTAGAGCACCTGTCTGCCCCCCCTAGAGCACCTGTCTGCCCCCCCTAGAGCACCTGTCTGCCCCCCCTAGAGCACCTGTCTGCCCCCCCTAGAGCACCTGTCTGCCCCCCCTAGAGCACCTGTCTGCCCCCCCTAGAGCACCTGTCTGCCCCCCCTAGAGCACATGTCTGCCCCCCCTAGAGCACCTGTCTGCCCCCCTAGACCACCTGTCTGTCCCCCCCCCCTAGACCACCTGTCTGCCCCCCCTAAAGCACCTGTCTGCCGGCCCCCAGCACCTGTCTGCCCCCCCCAGCACCTGTCTGATGTCACCTGCCTCCTGTTCTCCAGGTGAGGAACCAAGAGCCCGAGGCCATGTTCAGACTGAAGTCTCTGGTGAAGGAGAAGTTCACTGAGAGACACGGCAGTCTGTCTGAGGGAGAGCTACAGAACCACGTCAAGCTGGTCAGCTTTAAGGAGAACGTCAGAAACGCACTCAAAACAGGTGAGGCACGCACACACACACACGCACACACACACACACACACACACACACACACACTAGTTGTATGTAGACTAGCAGCATGTCCCACATGGTGACTGGTAACCTGTCTTGTGTGTATGTTCTGTCTCCATCAGTGAACCCTGAGGCAGCAGAGAATATGGAGGAGGAGCTGGATGAGGATGTTGCTGTGACGCAGAGTGAGGTTAACTTCACCTGTCCCCTGACTCAGGTTGGTCTCAGTATCTAACCTGTCCCCTGACTCAGGTTGGTCTCTCTCCTCCTGTCAGTATCTAACCTGTCCCCTGACTCAGGTTGGTCTCTCCTCCTCCTGTCAGTATCTAACCTGTCCCCTGACTCAGGTTGGTCTCTCTCCTCCTGTCAGTATCTAACCTGTCCCCTGACTCAGGTTGGTCTCTCCTCCTCCTGTCAGTATCTAACCTGTCCCCTGACTCAGGTTGGTCTCTCCTCCTCCTGTCAGTATCTAACCTGTCCCCTGACTCAGGTTGGTCTCTCCTCCTCCTGTCAGTATCTAACCTGTCCCCTGACTCAGGTTGGTCTCTCCTCCTCCTGTCAGTATCTAACCTGTCCCCTGACTCAGGTTGGTCTCTCTCCTCCTGTCAGTATCTAACCTGTCCCCTCACTCAGGTTGGTCTCTCTCCTCCTGTCAGTATCTAACCTGTCCCCTCACTCAGGTTGGTCTCTCTCCTCCTGTCAGTATCTAACCTGTCCCCTGACTCAGGTTGGTCTCTCCTCCTCCTGTCAGTATCTAACCTGTCCCCTGACTCAGGTTGGTCTCTCCTCCTCCTGTCAGTATCTAACCTGTCCCCTGACTCAGGTTGGTCTCTCCTCCTCCTGTCAGTATCTAACCTGTCCCCTGACTCAGGTTGGTCTCTCCTCCTCCTGTCAGTATCTAACCTGTCCCCTCACTCAGGTTGGTCTAGCCTGTCCCCTGACTCAGGTTGGTCTCTCTCCTCCTGTCAGTATCTAACCTGTCCCCTGACTCAGGTTGGTCTCTCTCCTCCTGTCAGTATCTAACCTGTCCCCTCACTCAGGTTGGTCTCTCCTCCTCCTGTCAGTAACTAGCCTGTCCCCTGACTCAGGTTGGTCTCTCTCCTCCTGTCAGTAACTAACCTGTCCCCTGACTCAGGTTGGTCTCTACTCCTGTCAGTAACTAACCTGTCCCCTGACTCAGGTTGGTCTCTCCTCCTCCTGTCAGTAACTAACCTGTCCCCTGACTCAGGTTGGTCTCTCTCCTCCTGTCAGTATCTAACCTGTCCCCTGACTCAGTTTGGTCTCTACTCCTCCTGTCAGTATCTAACCTGTCCCCTGACTCAGGTTGGTCTCTACTCTTCCTGTCAGTATCTAACCTGTCCCCTGACTCAGGTTGGTCTCTCTCCTCCTGTCAGTAACTAGCCTGTCCCCTGACTCAGGTTGGTCTCTACTCCTCCTGTCAGTATCTAACCTGTCCCCTGACTCAGGTCGGTCTCTCTCCTCCTGTCAGTAACTAGCCTGTCCCCTGACTGTTTGGTCTCTACTCCTCCTGTCAGTATCTAACCTGTCCCCTGACTCAGGTTGGTCTCTACTCCTCCTGTCAGTAACTTCACCTGTCCCCTGACTCAGGTTGGTCTCTCCTCCTCCTGTCAGTATCTAACCTGTCCCCTCAGGTTGGTCTCTACTCCTCCTGTCAGTATCTAACCTGTCCCCTCAGGTTGGTCTCTCTCTTCCTGTCAGTGTCTAACCTGTCCCCTCAGGTATGTCTTTCCCACTGTAAACTAATCTGCCCGGCAACAGGACAATAAAGCCTTACAGTCTGGTTGTGTCCATGTTGTTGTGTGGCCCTGCAGGTGGAGATGGTATGTCTTTCCCCCACTGTAAACTAATCTGCCCGGCAACAGGACAATAAAGCCTTACAGTCTGGTTGTGTCCATGTTGTTGTGTGGCCCTGCAGGTGGAGATGGTATGTCTTTCCCCCACTGTAAACTAATCTGCCCGGCAACAGGACAATAAAGCCTTACAGTCTGGTTGTGTCCATGTTGTTGTGTGGCCCTGCAGGTGGAGATGGTTAACCCAATGAAGAACAAGAAGTGTAACCACCACTACGACCGGGACGCCATTATGGGGATGATCAAGGCCAGGCAAAACCAGAAGAAGAAGTTACGGTGAGACGTGACGCTCCTGCTGTCTGGTTTAGTCAATTCATTTACACTCTGTTGTCTTGAGTCTGCCTGTTGCTATAGCACCTTGTCAATCAGGATGTGATGTCTCTCTGTCCTACCCCTGTTGCTATAGCACCTTGTCAATCAGGATGTGATGTCATCTCTCTGTCCTACCCTTGTTGCTATAACACCTTGTCAATCAGGATGTGATGTCATCTCTCTGTCCTACCCCTGTTGCTATAGCACCTTGTCAATCAGGATGTGATGTCTCTCTGTCCTACCCCTGTTGCTATAGCACCTTGTCAATCAGGATGTGATGTCATCTCTCTGTCCTACCCTTGTTGCTATAACACCTTGTCAATCAGGATGTGATGTCATCTCTCTGTCCTACCCCTGTTGCTATAGCACCTTGTCAATCAGGATGTGATGTCATCTCTCTGTCCTACCCCTGTTGCTATAGCACCTTGTCAATCAGGATGTGATGTCATCTCTCTGTCCTACCCTTGTTGCTATAACACCTTGTCAATCAGGATGTGATGTCATCTCTCTGTCCTACCCCTGTTGCTATAGCACCTTGTCAATCAGGATGTGATGTCGTCTCTCTGTCCTACCCTGTTGTTATAGCACCTTGTCAATCAGGATGTGATGTCGTCTCTCTGTCCTACCCTGTTATTGTTAGCACCTTGTCAATCAGGATGTGATGTCGTCTCTCTGTCCTACCCTGTTGTTATAGCACCTTGTCAATCAGGATGTGATGTCGTCTCACTGTCCTACCCCTGTTGCTATAGCACCTTGTCAATCAGGATGTGATGTCATCTCTCTGTCCTACCCCTGTTGCTATAGCACCTTGTCAATCAGGATGTGATGTCGTCTCTCTGTCCTACCCTGTTACTGTTAGCACCTTGTCAATCAGGATGTGATGTCGTCTCTCTGTCCTACCCTGTTACTGTTAGCACCTCGTCAATCAGGATGTGATGTCGTCTCTCTGTCCTACCCTGTTACTGTTAGCACCTTGTCAATCAGGATGTGATGTCGTCTCTCTGTCCTACCCTGCTGTTATAGCACCTTGTCAATCAGGATGTGATGTAGTCTCTCTGTCCTACCCTGTTACTGTTAGCACCTTGTCAATCAGGATGTGATGTCGTCTCTCTGTCCTACCCTGTTGCTATAGCACCTTGTCAATCAGGATGTGATGTCGTCTCTCTGTCCTACCCTGTTGCTATAGCACCTTGTCAATCAGGATGTGATGTCGTCTCTCTGTCCTACCCCTGTTGCTATAGCACCTTGTCAATCAGGATGTGATGTCGTCTCTCTGTCCTACCCGTTGCTATAGCACCTTGTCAATCAGGATGTGATGTCGTCTCTCTGTCCTACCCGTTACTATAGCACCTTGTCAATCAGGATGTGATGTCGTCTCTTTGTCCTACCCTGCTGTTATAGCACCTTGTCAATCAGGATGTGATGTCGTCTCTCTGTCCTACCCTGTTGCTATAGCACCTTGTCAATCAGGATGTGATGTCGTCTCTCTGTCCTACCCCTGTTGCTATAGCACCTTGTCAATCAGGATGTGATGTCGTCTCTCTGTCCTACCCTGTTGTTATAACACCTTGTCAAACAGGATGTGATGTCGTCTCTCTGTCCTACCCTGTTGTTATAGCACCTTGTCAAACAGGATGTGATGTCGTCTCTCTGTCCTACCCTGTTGCTATAGCACCTTGTCAATCAGGATGTGATGTCGTCTCTCTGTCCTACCCTGTTGCTATAGCACCTTGTCAATCAGGATGTGATGTTGTCTCTCTGTCCTACCCTGCTGTTATAGCACCTTGTCAATCAGGATGTGATGTCATCTCTCTGTCCTACCCTGTTGTTATAACACCTTGTCAAACAGGATGTGATGTCGTCTCTCTGTCCTACCCTGTTGTTATAGCACCTTGTCAATCAGGATGTGATGTCGTCTCTCTGTCCTACCCTGTTGCTATAGCACCTTGTCAATCAGGATGTGATGTCTCTCTGTCCTACCCTGTTGTTATAGCACCTTGTCAATCAGGATGTGATGTCGTCTCTCTGTCCTACCCTGTTGTTATAGCACCTTGTCAATCAGGATGTGATGTCGTCTCTCCGTCCTACCCCTGTTGCTATAGCACCTTGTCAATCAGGATGGGATGTCGTCTCTCTGTCCTACCCTTTTGCTATAGCACCTTGTCAATCAGGATGTGATGTCGTCTCTCCGTCCTACCCCTGTTGCTATAGCACCTTGTCAATCAGGATGGGATGTCGTCTCTCTGCCCTACCCTGTTGTTATAGCACCATGTCAATCAGGATGTGATGTCATCTCTCTGTCCTACCCCTGTTGCTATAGCACCTTGTCAATCAGGATGGGATGTCGTCTCTCTGTCCTACCCTGTTGCTATAGCACCTTGTTTTACACTTAAACAACTGTTGCAGTAAAACATTAGATTGATTCATTAGCATATTCCTTTTCTCCGTCCCACAGCTGTCCGGTGGTTGGCTGTGGCAACACGGACGTGAAGCAGGGAGACCTGATCCTAGATCAGATTATGAAGAGACAGATCCAGAAGAGGTAGACTACCAAAGGCATGATTCTGGGGTACGCCAACTCATCAAACCTGACAATAATAATTAGACTTTTATTTAATTGAGGAAAAAACATGACTTGTTGTTGTTGTTGTTGTGACCAGATGTTGCTGCTGTGTCTGATGGTATTTGTTGTTGTTGTGACCAGATGTTGCTGCTGTGTCTGATCGTATTTGTTCGTCACAGAATTGGACTATTCTGAAGTTTGATATAACAAAACCTTTATTTATACATTAGGGATTCATATTTATTAGTCAGTTCAATAAGGGGGGGGCAGGTAGCCTAGTGGTTAGGGGGGGGGGCAGGTAGCCTAGTGGTTAGAGGGGGGAGGGGCAGGTAGCCTAGTGGTTAGAGGGGGGGGGGGGGGGGCAGGTAGCCTAGTGGTTAGAGGGGGTAGCCTAGTGGTTAGAGGGGGGGGGGGGGGGCAGGTAGCCTAGTGGTTAGGGGGGGGGGGGGGCAGGTAGCCTAGTGGTTAGAGGGGGGGGGGGGCAGGTAGCCTAGTGGTTAGAGGGGGTAGCCTAGTGGTTAGAGGGGGGGGGGGGGGGCAGGTAGCCTAGTGGTTAGGGGGGGGGGGGGGCAGGTAGCCTAGTGGTTAGAGGGGGGGGGCAGGTAGCCTAGTGGTTAGAGGGGGTAGCCTAGTGGTTAGAGGGGGGGGGGGGGGGGCAGGTAGCCTAGTGGTTAGAGGGGGTAGCCTAGTGGTTAGAGGGGGGGGGGGCAGGTAGCCTAGTGGTTAGAGGGGGTAGCCTAGTGGTTAGAGGGGGGGGGGCAGGTAGCCTAGTGGTTAGAGGGGGTAGCCTAGTGGTTAGAGGGGGGGGGGCAGGTAGCCTAGTGATTAGAGGGGGTAGCCTAGTGGTTAGAGGGGGGGGGGGGGCAGGTAGCCTAGTGATTAGAGGGGGAGGCAGGTAGCCTAGTGATTAGAGGGGGTAGCCTAGTGGTTAGAGGGGGGGGGGGGGGGGGGCAGGTAGCCTAGTGATTAGAGGGGGTAGCCTAGTGGTTAGGGGGGGGGGGGGGGCAGGTAACCTAGTGATTAGAGGGGGTAGCCTAGTGGTTAGGGGGGGGGGGGGGGGGGCAGGTAGCTGAGTGATTAGAGGGGGTAGCCTAGTGGTTAGAGGGGGGGGGGGGGCAGGTAGCCTAGTGATTAGAGGGGGTAGCCTAGTGGTTAGAGGGGGGGGGGGGGGCAGGTAGCCTAGTGATTAGAGGGGGTAGCCTAGTGGTTAGGGGGGGGGGGGGGCAGGTAGCCTAGTGATTAGAGGGGGTAGCCTAGTGGTTAGGGGGGGGGGGGGGGGGGCAGGTAGCCTAGTGATTAGAGGGGGTAGCCTAGTGGTTAGAGGGGGGGGGGGGCAGGTAGCCTAGTGATTAGAGGGGGTAGCCTAGTGGTTAGAGGGGGGGGGGGGGGGCAGGTAGCCTAGTGATTAGAGGGGGTAGCCTAGTGGTTAGAGGGGGGGGGGGGGGGGCAGGTAGCCTAGTGATTAGAGGGGGGAGGCAGGTAGCCTAGTGATTAGAGGGGGTAGCCTAGTGGTTAGAAGGGGGGGGGGGGGGGCAGGTAGCCTAGTGATTAGAGGGGGTAGCCTAGTGGTTAGGGGGGGGGGGGGGGGGCAGGTAGCCTAGTGGTTAGAAGGGGGGGGGGGGGGGGCAGGTAGCCTAGTGATTAGAGGGGGTAGCCTAGTGGTTAGGGGGGGGGGGGGGGCAGGTAGCCTAGTGATTAGAGGGGGTAGCCTAGGGGTTAGGGGGGGGGGCAGGTAGCCTAGTGATTAGAGGGGGTAGCCTAGTGGTTAGAGGGGGGGGGGGGGGCAGGTAGCCTAGTGGTTAGAGGGGGTAGCCTAGTGGTTAGAGGGGGGGGGGGCAGGTAGCCTAGTGATTAGAGGGGGTAGCCTAGTGGTTAGAGGGGGGGGGGGGGCAGGTAGCCTAGTGATTAGAGGGGGTAGCCTAGTGGTTAGAGGGGGGGGGGGGGCAGGTAGCCTAGTGATTAGAGGGGGGAGGCAGGTAGCCTAGTGATTAGAGGGGGTAGCCTAGTGGTTAGAGGGGGGGGGGGGGGCAGGTAGCCTAGTGATTAGAGGGGGTAGCCTAGTGGTTAGGGGGGGGGGGGGGGCAGGTAGCCTAGTGATTAGAGGGGGTAGCCTAGTGGTTAGGGGGGGGGGGGGGCAGGTAGCCTAGTGATTAGAGGGGGGAGGCAGGTAGCCTAGTGATTAGAGGGGGGGGGGGGGGGGCAGGTAGCCTAGTGGTTAGAGGGGGTAGCCTAGTGGTTAGAGGGGGGGGGGGGCAGGTAGCCTAGTGATTAGAGGGGGTAGCCTAGTGGTTAGAGGGGGGGGGGGGGGGGGCAGGTAGCCTAGTGATTAGAGGGGGTATCCTAGTGGTTAGGGGGGGGGGGGGGGGGGGGGCAGGTAGCCTAGTGATTAGAGGGGGGAGGCAGGTAGCCTAGTGATTAGAGGGGGTAGCCTAGTGGTTAGAGGGGGGGGGGGGGGGGCAGGTAGCCTAGTGATTAGAGGGGGGGGGGGGAGGTAGCCTAGTGGTTAGAGCGTTGGGCCAGTAACCGAAAGGTTGCTAGATCGAATCCCTAAGCTGACAAGGTAAAATAAAATCAGTCTTTCTGCCCCTGAACAAGGCAGTTAACCCACTGTTCCTAGACCAGTTAACCCACTGTTCCCCTGAACAAGGCAGTTAACCCACTGTTCCTAGACCAGTTAACCCACTGTTCCCCTGAACAAGGCAGTTAACCCACTGTTCCCCTGAACAAGGCAGTTAACCCACTGTTCCTAGACCAGTTAACCCACTGTTCCTAGGCCGTCATTGTAAATAATAATTTGTTCTTAACTGACTTGCCTAGTTAAATAAAAAAAATTAAAAAACATTTTAAAAATCCTATGCCTTTGGTGTTGAGAACCTGCAGTTACTGTAATAGACCACTGGGGGGCAGTGTCGTCCCTGGAATACACCACAAAGGGATCAGGAGAGGTGACTCAGGTCATGAAGAGAGAAGCTGGATATTCAGCCTACTTATTCTGAGAGAGTTGGGCTAAATGAATCAGAGAATGTGGGTTTCCTAAATACTTACAAACCACAAAAAGATAATGTCTGTAACATACAAAGTGAAAAGATTATTGAATAAATGATGTGGAAATGATCAAGTATCTATTTTCAGTTCCATCCTAAAAGTAGACCATTTCATTGTGTGAAATCTGTGAATCAATTCAGTTGAGTGATTTAAATCTGTCTCCTCTCCTGCCTTTCCTCTCCTGCCTCTCCTCTCCTGCCGCTCCCTCTCTTGCCTCTCCTGCCTCTGCCTCTCCTCTCCTGCCTCTCCCCCTGTCTCTCCCCCTGTCTCTCCCCCTGTCTCTCCCCCTGTCTCTCCCCCTGTCTCTCCCCCTGTCTCTCCCCCTGTCTCTCCCCCTGTCTCTCCCCCTGTCTCTCCCCATGTCTCTCCCCCTGCCTCTCCCCCTGCCTCTCCCCCTGCCTCTCCCCCTGCCTCTCCTCTCTTGCCTCTCCTCTCTTGCTTCTCCTCTCCTGCTTCTCCCCCTGCCTCTCTTGCCCCTGCCTCTCTTGCCTCTCCCCTCCTGCCTCTCCCTCTCCTGCCTCTCCCTCTCCTGCCTCTCCCTCTCCTGCTCTCCCTCTCCTGCCTCTCCCCTCCTGCCTCGCCTCTCCCTCTCCTGCCTCTCCTCTCTTGCCTCTCCCTCTGCTGCCTCTCCCCCTACCTCTCCTCTCCTGCCTCTCCCCCTACCTCTCCTCTCCTGCCTCTCCCCCTACCTCTCCTCTCCTGCCTCTCCCTGTCCTCTCCTGCCTCCCCTCTCCTGCCTCCATGTAAACTGAAGACTCTTTGTTCACAGGACAGAAACCAACGGAGAGTGTGCTGAGATGGAACTAGGTGAAGCTAATCTTTTAATAATCTTACGTCAGGTTTTTTAATAAGATTTCAGATGCAGCTTGCTTATTGTTTCCCCCCCCCTCATCTATGGGTGGGTTCCAAATTGCACCCTATTTCTTGTGTAGTGCACTACTATTGACCAGGGCCCATAGGGTGTCGTTTGGGACTTGGCCTCTTAAAGGGTAGGGCATGCCATACTAACCATTTGCAGACAGAATTGAGAGCGGAGAAATGATTTACAGACAAACGATACAACATTTATTTTGAGTCATTTATTCACATTAAATCTGGGTCCGTTTTGTATTAAAAATCCACGTTATCTGCTCGTTTTCACTGTCGTTTCATCACAGTTAATTTCACAGCAGTTTTTAGTTTGTGTTGGCAAACCAATGAACACTCACCATTAGTGCCAGCCTGTTTCATCTCTTAGGCCTGGGTCTGAACGTTATACTCCATACTCCCCACTCTGTTTGTCCCAAACGGCGCCCCATTCCCTTTAACTGCTTTGGAATGATTGGGGAACAAATAGCTACTTTGGAGGTGACTTTTTAAAACCATATGAATACGGATTTCAGGAAGTGTGACTACTTATTAAAACTATTTGAATGCAGATTTCAGGAAGTGACTACTTATTAAAACTATTTGAATGCAGATTTCAGGAAGTGACTACTTTTTAAAACAATTTGAATGCAGATTTCAGGAAGTGTGACTACTTATTAAAACTATGAGGAAGTTGGGGGATAGTTTCATGAGCCAACGCTAACTAGCATTAGCGCAATGGCTGGGAGTGTATGGGTATTAGCAGATACCCATAGACTTCTAGCCGTTGCGCTAACGCTAGTTAGCAACATCCTTCAAACTGCACGCAGACGTAAAAATTGTGTCCACAAGTTCATCTGATTCTGGGGAGGTGGATAAAAGGACCTGATTGCCCAAAATCCCCAAGTATCCCTTCAAAAGGGACAGTTTACTAGGAACACGAACTAACCTGCTTATCCACCTACCTTGGCTGTAGTTGATTCAAGACGACAGTTTACTAGGAACACGAACTAACCTGCTTATCCACCTACCTTGGCTGTAGTTGATTCAAGACGACAGTTTACCAGGAACACGAACTAACCTGCTTATCCACCTACCTTGGCTGTAGTTGATTCAAGACGACAGTTTACTAGGAACACAAACTAACCTGCTTATCCACCTACCTTGGCTGTAGTTGATTCAAGACGACCGTTTACTAGGAACACGAACTAACCTGCTTATCCACCTACCTTGGCTGTAGTTGATTCAGAGACGACCGTTTACTAGGAACACGAACTAACCTGCTTATCCACCTACCTTGGCTGTAGTTGATTCAAGACGACAGTTTACTAGGAACACGAACTAACCTGCTTATCCACCTACCTTGGCTGTAGTTGATTCAAGACGACCGTTTACTAGGAACACGAACTAACCTGCTTATCCACCTACCTTGGCTGTAGTTGATTCAAGACGACCGTTTACTAGGAACACGAACTAACCTGCTTATCCACCTACCTTGGCTGTAGTTGATTCAAGACGACCGTTTACTAGGAACACGAACTAACCTGCTTATCCACCTACCTTGGCTGTAGTTGATTCAAGACGACAGTTTACTAGGAACACAAACTAACCTGCTTATCCACCTACCTTGGCTGTAGTTGATTCAAGACGACAGTTTACTAGGAACACGAACTAACCTGCTTATCCACCTACCTTGGCTGTAGTTGATTCAAGACGACAGTTTACAAGGAACACGAACTAACCTGCTTATCCACCCACCTTGGCTGTAGTTGATTCAAGACGACAGTTTACTAGGAACACGAACTAACCTGTTTATCCACCTACCTTGGCTGTAGTTGATTCAAAACGACAGTTTACTAGGAACACGAACAAACCTGCTTATCCACCTACCTTGGCTGTAGTTGATTCAAGACGACAGTTTACTAGGAACACGCACTAACCTGCTTATCCACCTACCTTGGCTGTAGTTGATTCAAGACGACAGTTTACTAGGAACACGAACTAACCTGCTTATCCACCTACCTTGGCTGTAGTTGATTCAAGACGACAGTTTACTAGGAACACGAACTAACCTGCTTATCCACCTACCTTGGCTGTAGTTGATTCAAGACGACAGTTTACCAGGAACACGAACTAACCTGCTTATCCACCTACCTTGGCTGTAGTTGATTCAAGACGACAGTTTACTAGGAACACGAACTAACCTGCTTATCCACCTACCTTGGCTGTAGTTGATTCAAGACGACAGTTTACAAGGAACACGAACTAACCTGCTTATCCACCCACCTTGGCTGTAGTTGATTCAAGACGACAGTTTACTAGGAACACGAACTAACCTGTTTATCCACCTACCTTGGCTGTAGTTGATTCAAGACGACAGTTTACTAGGAACACTAACAAACCTGCTTATCCACCTACCTTGGCTGTAGTTGATTCAAGACGACAGTTTACTAGGAACACGCACTAACCTGCTTATCCACCTACCTTGGCTGTAGTTGATTCAAGACGACAGTTTACTAGGAACACGAACTAACCTGCTTATCCACCTACCTTGGCTGTAGTTGATTCAAGACGACAGTTTACTAGGAACACGAACTAACCTGCTTATCCACCTACCTTGGCTGTAGTTGATTCAAGACGACAGTTTACTAGGAACACGAACTAACCTGCTTATCCACCTACCTTGGCTGTAGTTGATTCAAGACGACAGTTTACTAGGAACACGAACTAACTTGCTTATCCACCTACCTTGGCTGTAGTTGATTCAAGACGACAGTTTAATAGGAACACGAACAAACCTGCTTATCCACCTACCTTGGCTGTAGTTGATTCAAGACGACAGTTTACTAGGAACACGAACTAACCTGCTTATCCACCTACCTTGGCTGTAGTTGATTCAAGACGACAGTTTACTAGGAACACAAACTAACCTGCTTATCCACCTACCTTGGCTGTAGTTGATTCAAGACGACAGTTTACTAGGAACACGAACTAACCTGCTTATCCACCTACCTTGGCTGTAGTTGATTCAAGACGACAGTTTACTAGGAACACGAACTAACCTGCTTATCCACCTACCTTGGCTGTAGTTGATTCAAGACGACAGTTTACAAGGAACACGAACTAACCTGCTTATCCACCCACCTTGGCTGTAGTTGATTCAAGACGACAGTTTACTAGGAACACGAACTAACCTGTTTATCCACCTACCTTGGCTGTAGTTGATTCAAGACGACAGTTTACTAGGAACACGAACAAACCTGCTTATCCACCTACCTTGGCTGTAGTTGATTCAAGACGACAGTTTACTAGGAACACGCACTAACCTGCTTATCCACCTACCTTGGCTGTAGTTGATTCAAGACGACAGTTTACTAGGAACACGAACTAACCTGCTTATCCACCTACCTTGGCTGTAGTTGATTCAAGACGACAGTTTACTAGGAACACGAACTAACCTGCTTATCCACCTACCTTGGCTGTAGTTGATTCAAGACGACAGTTTACTAGGAACACGAACTAACCTGCTTATCCACCTACCTTGGCTGTAGTTGATTCAAGACGACAGTTTACAAGGAACACGAACTAACCTGCTTATCCACCCACCTTGGCTGTAGTTTTTTCAAGACGACAGTTTACTAGGAACACGAACTAACCTGTTTATCCACCTACCTTGGCTGTAGTTGATTCAAGACGACAGTTTACTAGGAACACGAACAAACCTGCTTATCCACCTACCTTGGCTGTAGTTGATTCAAGACGACAGTTTACTAGGAACACGCACTAACCTGCTTATCCACCTACCTTGGCTGTAGTTGATTCAAGACGACAGTTTACTAGGAACACGAACTAACCTGCTTATCCACCTACCTTGGCTGTAGTTGATTCAAGACGACAGTTTACTAGGAACACGAACTAACCTGCTTATCCACCTACCTTGGCTGTAGTTGATTCAAGACGACAGTTTACTAGGAACACGAACTAACCTGCTTATCCACCTACCTTGGCTGTAGTTGATTCAAGACGACAGTTTACTAGGAACACAAACTAACTTGCTTATCCACCTACCTTGGCTGTAGTTGATTCAAGACGACAGTTTACTAGGAACACGAACAAACCTGCTTATCCACCTACCTTGGCTGTAGTTGATTCAAGACGACAGTTTACTAGGAACACGAACTAACCTGCTTATCCACCTACCTTGGCTGTAGTTGATTCAAGACGACAGTTTACTAGGAACACGAACTAACCTGCTTATCCACCTACCTTGGCTGTAGTTGATTCAAGGCGACAGTTTACTAGGAACACGAACTAACCTGCTTATCCACCTACCTTGGCTGTAGTTGATTCAAGACGACCGTTTACTAGGAACACGCACTAACCTGCTTATCCACCTACCTTGGCTGTAGTTGATTCAAGACGACAGTTTACTAGGAACACGAACTAACCTGCTTATCCACCTACCTTGGCTGTAGTTGATTCAAGACGACAGTTTACTAGGAACACGAACTAACCTGCTTATCCACCTACCTTGGCTGTAGTTGATTCAAGACGACCGTTTACTAGGAACACGCACTAACCTGCTTATCCACCTACCTTGGCTGTAGTTGATTCAAGACGACAGTTTACTAGGAACACGAACTAACCTGCTTATCCACCTACCTTGGCTGTAGTTGATTCAAGACGACAGTTTACTAGGAACACGAACTAACCTGCTTATCCACCTACCTTGGCTGTAGTTGATTCAAGACGACAGTTTTTGGGATGTTTAGTTTCCTTTCGACACTTAATAGTAATATTTTGTTACTGTTCGCAATAACACTTAATAACACATTAAACTGTTCTGGTGCCTGTGTAATACAACTGTAATGGCTTTTTTTTAGAGCAGCATGTTGTTACATAATATTTTGGGGTAATTGCATTTTAATTGCATAGCGATGAGCTGAGAGGTTTTTTTCTCCAACTACTGTACAGAAGGAATACTGATTGTTCCTTTATTCCACTTTATGTAATGACTCCATTATGATGTCATTATAAAGACATTTCCAACGTTCTGTGTCCTCTTAACAACAATGACGCTGTTGTCATAATCACAAAGTTACTACACTAAGAACCGGATGTTGTGTTTTATAGCTCACTCATTGTAAATATATATATTTGTTCGACCACTTTGGCAGTTTAAAAATGACTATGTCGATTCTATATCCCTCGTGTGTTTAATTATAGGCTTTATGGTATATTAGTATCGGAGAGTGCTCCAGTGTGTTAAAATAATCATATATTTAGACTAATTCAAACTAACTGTTGTCGTTTTTTTGGTTCTTCCAGCAAATAATTGGCAGACATCAAATTTGTTTTTATTTACATTTGTTCAAATAACTTCTATGTTATTTATATTGTATTTATTTATTTATTTTAATCCCAGGCCCCCGTCCCCCTCAGGAGGCCTTTTGGTAGGCCGTCATTGTAGATAAGAATTTGTTCTTAACTGACTTACCTCGTTAAATAAAGGATAAATAAATAAAATATGTATTCAAATTCATTAAAATATTGTTTGGTTTTTCCTAAAGGTATTCCAAATAAGTTCAAATCGTTTTTCTGAGACCTGTATATGAATATAAAAATAAAATAAATAGTTTGCATTTTAGTTTTAAACTATAATCGACTGAGTATTTGAAAAGTTGTTGTTTTCAAATAAACTACAAAATGCAACAGTTTCCCGCCCGATCTGGTGTACTACTTTGACTAGCGCCCATGCCCTATGAGCCCTGGTCAAATTAATACGCTTGTAGGGAATAGGTGCAATTTGGGACGTAAAAACTGCCCAGGCTAAAAAGCATGCAATGGAAAGTAGATAGGACTGTAGATGCA
Source organism: Oncorhynchus clarkii lewisi (assembly GCF_045791955.1). Taxonomy (NCBI): domain Eukaryota; kingdom Metazoa; phylum Chordata; class Actinopteri; order Salmoniformes; family Salmonidae; genus Oncorhynchus; species Oncorhynchus clarkii. The sequence continues at coordinate 232,360 of NW_027257998.1, forward strand.
GTACCTGGAACAGAACAGGTCCTGGAATCAGGTTAAAAACCTGTTTTTAAGACAACAACAACTCCCTGCTCGGAGTAGGTTTTAGGATGTTATTCAGACACTGCCCAGACAAAATCATCTTATAATAACAGTTTACCTCGGCTGGTAATCACGACAGTTTGAGGTACCGCAAAGGAAATATAGCGATGACGTTCATTGACATTGTTGCAAATTATGTGGAATAACCCATCGCTATAAGAGTAAATGTGGGACTGCACATGCAATGGTAAAACCTTTCACATAATTTTCGCCTGACACGATCGCTTTACACACTCTTAATTATTTTTGACTAATATGTTGCCATTTCTTTTAACCAATACTGATGGTAGTTTAAAAGCGGAATTTTGACAATATGACCGTTATATCAACACACTCGCGTTACTCCCGTTTAACAACTATAAATAGCCTTTTGCGCAATAAGTGAAGCATCGTTGTAATTTTGACCCCCTTAAGGCGGAATCATCAACTAGACTCTCAGCCGCGGGCTGATTCTTTTTCTCCAGCGGATTGGTAGGAGGGCAAGAACATTAATTACTAATCATTTGTGGACTGCAAATTGACCGCAAGAAGCCCAAACAGAAAGAATGTTTGACTAAAGACGTTAATATTTCAAACCCTTGCGTACATTTGTATTCATCACTTGTCTCTCTATTATGTGTGAGAATACAGATTTCTTAAATTAAAATCACTTGGAGCTGATTTCCTGCTGTTTTTACAGACTTATGTCCAGCTATATATATATATATATATATATATATATGTGTGTGTGTGTGTATTTATTTATTTATTTGCGGTTTTACTTGGCCCCCCAAGCTTAAAATATATATATATATATGTATATATATTAGTCCTAAGCTTGGGGGGGCCAAATAAAACCGATTTGGTCCGCTGGCCACAGGTTGGGGAACCTTGCCTAAGGTGTGATTTGACACGAAAATAAAATATGATTTCATTCCAATAGGCATTTCCAATGAAGACATAGTTTTGAACAAGGTGATGCTGACGCTCCAAATGATTAACTGGAAATAACACGAGGCAGGTAATTAAACAATAGAAAGAAAAAAAAGTTTCTTTTTTTTAAGTATTTCGGCATAAATTGTGAAATAGACCTTGTGAAATCATTGTCAAAAGAGATACTGTTACACGTAGATCTAGATACTGTTGAGTGTAGATCTAGATACTGTTACACGTAGATCTAGATACTGTTACACGTAGATCTAGATACTGTTACACGTAGATCTAGATACTGTTTTACGTAGATCTAGACACTGTTACATGTAGATCTAGATACTGTTGCGTGTAGATCTAGATACTGTTACACGTAGATCTAGATACTGTTACACGTAGATCTAGATACTGTTAGACGTAGATCTAGATACTGTTACATTTAGATCTAGATACTGTTACATTTAGATCTAGATACGGTTACATCTAGATCTAGATACTGTTACACGTAGATCTAGATCATATAGAAATATAAAAACATTCTCCAAAGCAGCGGAACTCCAAAGCAGCGGAACTCCAAATCACAGGAACTCCAAAGCAGCGGAACTCCAAAGCAGCGGAACTCCAAAGCTCCGGAACTCCAAAGCTCCGGAACTCCAAAGCTCCGGAACTCCAAAGCAGCGGAACTCCAAAGCTCCGGAACTCCAAAGCTCCGGAACTCCAAAGCTCCGGAACTCCAAAGCAGCGGAACTCCAAATCACAGGAACTCCAAAGCAGCGGAACTCCAAAGCTCCGGAACTCCAAAGCAGCGGAACTCCAAAGCAGCGGAACTCCAAAGCAGCGGAACTCCAAAGCAGCGGAACTCCAAAGCAGCGGAACTCCAAAGCAGCGGAACTCCAAAGCAGCGGAACTCCAAAGCAGCGGAACTCCAAAGCAGCGGAACTCCAAAGCAGCGGAACTCCAAAGCTCCGGAACTCCAAAGCAGCGGAACTCCAAAGCTCCGGAACTCCAAAGCAGCGGAACTCCAAAGCAGCGGAACTCCAAATCACAGGAACTCCAAAGCAGCGGAACTCCAAATCACAGGAACTCCAAAGCACAGGAACTCCAAAGCAGCGGAACTCCAAAGCAGCGGAACTCCAAAGCAGCGTCCGCAACTCCAAAGCAGCGGAACTCCAAAGCAGCGGAACTCCAAAGCAGCGGAACTCCAAAGCAGCGGACTCCAAGCACTCCAAAGCAGCGGAACTCCAAAGCAGCGGAACTCCAAAGCAGCGGAACTCCAAAGCAGCGGAACTCCAAAGCAGCGGAACTCCAAAGCAGCGGAACTCCAAAGCAGCGGAACTCCAAAGCTATGCTTCATGCATAGATTTAGTTTTTTTTACCCTAAGAGTAGGGGTAAAATATTTTCAGCACTTACCACCAATTTTCTACTCTGAGACGCTTTGTGGATATGGGCCCAGAGCATATCAGCATATCAGTCCTACCAGAACACCTGTATCAATCCTACAATAGAGGGGACAGGACTGTAGAGACTGTTCCTGGAACAGAACAGAACACCAGTATCAGTCCTACAATAGAGAGGACAGGACTGTAGAGACTGTTCCTGGAACACTGTTCCTGGAACAGAACACCTGTATCAGTCCTACAATAGAGAGGACAGGACTGTAGAGACTGTTCCTGGAACAGAACACCTGTATCAACCCTACAATAGAGAGGACAGGACTGTAGAGACTGTTCCTGGAACAGAACACCTGTATCAACCCTACAATAGAGAGGACAGGACTGTAGAGACTGTTCCTGGGAACAGAACACCTGTATCAGTCCTACAATAGAGAGGACAGGACTGTAGAGACTGTTCCTGGAACAGAACACCTGTATCAGTCCTACAATAGAGAGGACAGGACTGTAGAGACTGTTCCTGGAACAGAACACCAGTATCAATCCTACAATAGAGAGGACAGGACTGTAGAGACTGTTCCTGGAACAGAACAGAACACCAGTATCAGTCCTACAATAGAGAGGACAGGACTGTAGAGACTGTTCCTGGAACAGAACAGAACACCTGTATCAACCCTACAATAGAGAGGACAGGACTGTAGAGACTGTTCCTAGAGAGGACAGGACTGTAGAGACTGTTCCTGGAACAGAACACCTGTATCAACCCTACAATAGAGAGGACAGGACTGTAGAGACTGTTCCTGGAACAGAACACCTGTATCAACCCTACAATAGAGGGGACAGGGCTGTAGAGACTGTTCCTGGAACAGAACAGAACACCTGTATCAGTCCTACAATAGAGAGGACAGGACTGTAGAGACTGTTCCTGGAACAGAACACCTGTATCAACCCTACAATAGAGGACAGGACTGTAGAGACTGTTCCTGGAACAGAACACCTGTATCAACCCTACAATAGAGAGGACAGGACTGTGTAGAGACTGTTCCTGGAACAGAACAGAACACCGGTATCAATCACATTAGGATGGACATGAGCAGAAAATGAGTTCTCTGGGGACGTTTGTTGTCTACAATTAGAAAAGTATGTTTGATCTGAGCGCTCTCCTTCATCCCTCTTGAACACAGTATCTCTCCTCATACAGAGACTGATGTTAGGCCACACAGACAGTGGAGGGGATAAACACACACACACACACACTCTCTCTCCTGGTATATCTCCGAAAGACAGTGTAGGAGTGTTTTATTGTGTCAGTGGGAGCCAATACCTGCCTTTTCCTCCTCCTCCATTTTCTTTCTCAACTCTCCTTATTTAACACCATGGGAATGTCCTCTAGATAGCAGCATGGACAGGAGGACGGCTGAGGGAGTCTTTAATCTCCAGTAGTGACCTTGACTACCAGTAGCACCATTAGACCCCCTGAACTGTGTATAAACTGCTACAGCATCGGGAGGAGAGCCCTTCAACTGCCATCTCACCGTAGCTGGCTGGCAACAGTGACTACATTTTATGGGGAGAAACAAAGAAGGGGACAGACAGCACATTTTTAAGCAGCTAAAAAAATTAATTAAAATAACCAATCAGAAAGGGCTGCAAAAAAAGGGGGGGTTTCCCTGTTGCATCTTCTCTCTCTCTAAGTGGTTGTGTTTCTGTTTGACTTCAGGACATCTTCTCTCTCTAAGTGGTTGTGTTCTGTTTCTGTGTGACTTCAGGACATCTTCTCTCTCTCTAAGTGGTTGTGTTCTGTTTCTGTGTGACTTCAGGACATCTTCTCTCTCTCTAAGTGGTTGTGTTTCTGTGTGACTTCAGGACATCTTCTCTCTCTAAGTGGTTGTGTTTCTGTGTGACTTCAGGACATCTTCTCTCTCTCTAAGTGGTTGTGTTTCTGTGTGACTTCAGGACATCTCTCTCTCTAAGTGGTTGTGTTTCTGTGTGACTTCAGGACATCTCTCTCTCTAAGTGGTTGTGTTTCTGTGTGACTTCAGGACATCTTCTCTCTCTAAGTGGTTGTGTTCTGTGTGACTTCAGGACATCTCTCTCTCTAAGTGGTTGTGTTTCTGTGTGACTTCAGATCTTCTCTCTCTTAGTGGTTGTGTTTCTGTGTGACTTCAGGACATCTTCTCTCTCTAAGTGGTTGTGTTTCTGTGTGAGACTCAGGACATCTTCTCTCTCTAAGTGGTTGTGTTTCTGTGTGACTTTAGGACATCTTCTCTCTCTAAGTGGTTGTGTTTCTGTGTGACTTCAGGACATCTTCTCTCTCTCTAAGTGGTTGTGTTCTGTTTCTGTGTGACTTCAGGACATCTCTCTCTCTAAGTGGTTGTGTTTCTGTGTGACTTCAGGACATCTTCTCTCTCTAAGTGGTTGTGTGTCTGTGTGACTTCAGGACATCTTCTCTCTCTCTAAGTGGTTGTGTTTCTGTGTGACTTCAGGACATCTTCTCTCTCTCTAAGTGGTTGTGTTTCTGTGTGACTTCAGGACATCTTCTCTCTCTAAGTGGTTGTGTTTCTGTGTGACTTCAGGACATCTCTCTCTCTAAGTGGTTGTGTTTCTGTGTGACATCAGGACATCTCTAAGTGGTTGTGTTTCTGTGTGACTTCAGGACATCTTCTCTCTCTCTAAGTGGTTGTGTTTCTGTGTGACTTCAGGACATCTCACCTGCATCTTCTCTCTCTCTAAGTGGTTGTGTTCTGTTTCTGTGTGACTTCAGGACATCTCTCTCTAAGTGGTTGTGTTTCTGTGTGACTTCAGGACATCTTCTCTCTCTCTCTAAGTGGTTGTGTTTCTGTGTGACTTCAGGACATCTTCTCTCTCTAAGTGGTTGTGTTTCTGTGTGACTTCAGGACATCTCTCTCTCTAAGTGGTTGTGTTTCTGTGTGACTTCAGGACATCTTCTCTCTCTAAGTGGTTGTGTTTCTGTGTGACTTCAGGACATCTTCTCTCTCTAAGTGGTTGTGTTTCTGTGTGACTTCAGGACATCTTCTCTCTCTAAGTGGTTGTGTTTCTGTGTGACTTCAGGACATCTCACCTGCATCTTCCCTCTTCTCTAAGTGGTTGTGTTTCTGTGTGACTTCAGGACATCTTCTCTCTCTAAGTGGTTGTGTTTCTGTGTGACTTCAGGACATCTCTCTCTAAGTGGTTGTGTTTCTGTGTGACTTCAGGACATCTTCTCTCTCTAAGTGTTGTGTTTCTGTGTGACTTCAGGACATCTTCTCTCTCTCTAAGTGGTTGTGTTTCTGTGTGACTTCAGGACATCTCACCTGCGTTGTGACTGATAGCAGCAGGCGCTGCAGGAGGACAGCTGGGAGATTGTCTCGTCTCCGGTACTTACCTTGACATATCAGAGGGGAGTTTTCTAAGTGGGACCATTTAGATCCGTTTCCTGTGTACAGATGCAGCGTCGGGAGGAGAGACCTTCAACTGTCTCAATGACTGGCTGTATGACCATATGCCAATGGAATTTCATCATACCACATCTATCCTGTTAATATCCCATATCAACTTTATTAAAAAAAATACATATAAATGTATTCAACCTTTATTTACCTAGACAAGTCAGTTAAGAACAAATTCTTATTCACAATGACGGCCTACATCGGCCAAACCCGGACGACGCTGGGCCAATTGTGCGCCGACTTGATAGAGACAGTATTAACCAGGGCAAAGCATTGGGACTGGGGCATGGATCCAAACACTGTCTTTAAATAGACTCAAAATCACTCATCCATTTCTTTCTTTTAAGTAAACATTTTTTAAAGATTTGTTTTCCTTCACCACACACACACATCCATCTTCCTAAATGGTTGTTTGCTGTGTGAGTGAGTGATTTTAGAGTCAGAGCAGTGTTCAGAGATGTTTTTAACACTGAGTCAGAGTAGTGTTCTGAGATGTTTTTAACACTGAGTCAGAGCAGTGTTCTGAGATGTTTTTAACACAGAGTCAGAGTAGATGTTTTTAACACTTCAGAGTAGTGAGATGTTTTTAACACTGAGTCAGAGTAGTGTTCTGAGATGTTTTTAACACTGAGTCAGAGTAGTGTTCTGAGATGTTTTTAACACTGAGTCAGAGTAGTGTTCTGAGATGTTTTTAACACTGAGTCAGAGTAGTGTTCGGAGATGTTTTTAACACTGAGTCAGAGCAGTGTTCTGAGATCGACATTTAGAGATGCCTCCCCCCTCCCCCTCATGTGCTCCCCCCTCTGATCATCCGTCCTCTGCTTTCTGAACCCTGGCCTCAGCCGACCACTATGACTCAGTTTACACTTCTAGCAAATGGATGTTCCGGACCGACATCACGTTAGGCCAGTTTTTCTCCCTGACATTCCATACAAAAGGAAATAAGGACACTTGTAGAATTTCAAGAAATCTTGTAGAATTCCAACACTGTGTGAGGAACCCAGTTTACCAAACACCAGATCTATAATGCCTACAGGAGAATAGTGCCTCTTTCCAACAC
>NW_027257999.1:0-47500 GCF_045791955.1 Oncorhynchus clarkii lewisi
GAGAGACGGGTAACTCTAATGAACGTATCCTCTGCAGCAGAAGTAACTCTGGGACTTCCTTTCCTGTGGCGGTCCTCATGAGAGACAGGTAACTCTAATGAACGTATCCTCTGCAGCAGAGGTAACTCTGGGTCTTCCTTTCCTGTGGCGGTCCTCATGAGAGACAGTTTCATCACAGCGCTTGATGGTTTTTAAGACCGCACTTGAAGAAAGTTTCAAAGTTCTTGAAATGTTCCGTATTGACTGACCTTCATGTCTTAAAGTAACGATGGACTGTTGTTTCTCTTTGCTTATTTGAGCTGTTCTTGCCATGATATGGACTTGGTCTTTTACCAAATAGGGCTATCTTCTGTATAACATCCCTACCTTGTCACAACACAACTGATTGGCTCAAACGCATTAAGAAGGAAAGAAATTCCACAAATGAACTTTTAACAAGGTACACCTGTTCATTGAAATGCATTCCAGGTGAATCTGGTTGAGAGAATACCAAGAGTGTGCAAAGCTGTCATCAAGGCAAAGGGTGGCTTCTTTGTAGAATCTCAAATATAAAATAAATTGATTTGTTTAACACTTTTTTGGTTACTACATGATTCCATATGTGTTATTTCACCGTTTCGATGTCTGCCAGAACGTTGAACTAACAACCATCTGGTTACTGCCGTAGGGTTGGACTAACACCCATCTGGTTACTGCCGTAGGGTTGGACTAACAACCATCTGATTACTGCCGTAGGGTTGGACTAACAACCATCTGGTTACTGCCGTAGGGTTGAACTAACAACCATCTGGTTACTGCCGTAGGGTTGGACTAACAACCGTCTGGTTACTGCCGTAGGGTTGGACTAACAACCGTCTGGTTACTGCCGTAGGGTTGGACTAACAACCGTCTGGTTACTGCCGTAGGGTTGGACTAACAACCATCTGGTTACTGCCGTAGGGTTGGCCTAACAACCATCTGGTTACTGCCGTAGGGTTGGACTAACAACCGTCTGGTTACTGCCGTAGGGTTGGACTAACAACCGTCTGGTTACTGCCATAGGGTTGGACTAACAACCGTCTGGTTACTGCCGTAGGGTTGGACTAACAACCATCTGGTTACTGCCATAGGGTTGGACTAACAACCGTCTGGTTACTGCCGTAGGGTTGGACTAACAACCGTCTGGTTACTGCCGTAGGGTTGGACTAACAACCGTCTGGTTACTGCCGTAGGGTTGGACTAACAACCGTCTGGTTACTGCCGTAGGGTTGGACTAACAACCGTCTGGTTACTGCCGTAGGGTTGGACTAACAACCGTCTGGTTACTGCCGTAGGGTTGGACTAACAACCGTCTGGTTACTGCCGTAGGGTTGGACTAACAACCGTCTGGTTACTGCCGTAGGGTTGGACTAACAACCGTCTGGTTACTGCCGTAGGGTTGGACTAACAACCGTCTGGTTACTGCCGTAGGGTTGGACTAACAACCGTCTGGTTACTGCCGTAGGGTTGGACTAACAACCGTCTGGTTACTGCCGTAGGGTTGGACTAACAACCGTCTGGTTACTGCCGTAGGGTTGGACTAACAACCGTCTGGTTACTGCCGTAGGGTCGGAGCCCTCTGAGATACTGAGGCTTCTGGTGTCTCTAAAGCCATCAGTTTCTGTAGTTTAAAAGAGATCATTAGTGAAGACAGCACTCATAGTTTCCAGTGACTGTTGTTCGTTGTCATGGTGCCAGAAACAGGTTTTATGTTCCATTCCCATGTGAACTACACATGATTCATCAGTAAGGCTTTAAACATATGTTTAGGCCTACAATAGTAAAAGTAATTCTGTTAAATTATGTTATGCTCATTGTGTACCAATTTCTTCAAAATATCCAGATGACGAGAAAATGGGAGAAAAGGTGTTTTATTGCTTTTTTGAAAATTTGTTTCGATCTATATTTGATTCATTTTTGTTATTACAGTGTTTTGCATCTTCAGGATGCCCCGCCCACATGGGCCAATAAGACTGGTTCAAAGACTGTTAACATCGATTTACAATCATGACTGGTTCTCTCAGTAACACTCTGATTGGTTAATACAGCCCCCTTGTGTTACAGCTTTAATTTAAAATGGATTCAGTTTAGATTATTTTTCTCCACTGGGCCTACACACAATACTCCCATCATGTCAAATTATATTTTTTGGATTATTATTTTGACAAATACATTTAAAAAATGAAATGTTCATGAGTCAAGTATTCAACCCCATTGTTATATCAAGGCTAATTAAGTGCCGTAGTAAATATGTACTTAAAGCCACATCAGTTACAAGGACTCACTCTGTCTGCAAGGACAGTGTTCAACATGACTGTTGAATGACTTACCTCATCACTCCAACCCCACACATACAGATAATTGTACGGTCCTTCAAATCGAGCTGTGAATTTCAACCACAAAAGATCAGAGAGGTTTTACAATAACCTCGCAAAAAGAAGGGCACCTAATTTTGGTAGATGAATAAAACGCTGAAAGCAGACATTGAATATCAACACACCAAGTCACTACAAAAGATACAGAAGTCCGTCCTAACCGAGTTGCCAGAGAGGATGGAAACCGCTCGGGGATTTCACCATTAGGCCAAAGGTCAAGGAGGAGTTCTTGAGATTTGCTGATATTAAGCTACTGCTATTGTTGAAATACCAATGATACTAGGTGTTACTATGGTGATGTAGTCAAATCCACTGATACCACGTGTTACTACGGCGACGTCGTCAAATCCACTGATACCGCGTGTTACTACGGCGACGCAGCTATTTCCCTAGAAGGGTTCGATGGTGGTAATATGTGGTCGTCTCAAATACTTTCAGAATAAAACTCTTGATCAAAGTTATTAGGTGTTTGATCAAGAACGTACGGGGGCTCTGGTTAAAAGTAGTGCACTATGTAGGGAATAGGGTGACATTTGGTACACGGGCATAATCAGATGTACCTACAATAGGTATATATATATACATATTTACACAGAACAAGTAGTGGCACTGAAAGACACGTTCTCCACCCCATATGGCACCCTATTCCCAACACAGTGCACTACTTCCATAGGACCCCTGGTCACACGTAGTGCACTATGTAGGGAATAGGGTTCCATAGGGCCCCTGGTCAAACGTAGTGCACTATGTAGGGAATAGGGTGCCATTTGAGATTAGAAGCAGCCTCGTCATTATTAAAATGGAACATAATCACAAATTAGATTTACGCGGAAAAACACTGATTTCATTAAAAGTAGTCTACAAGAGAGCAATGTGGACGGAAGTGTGTGTGTGGTGTGTGTGTGTGTGTCTGTGTGTATATATAGACGGGCAGATTAGCAGTTCATCGTAGGGTTGTCATGACAGCAGCATCGCCACACTCTGAACCACTGTGGCAAGAAAAACACGAAGCAAGACTTCATTTGTTGTTTCGAGTCCCGATGTTGAAAACACACAGCCTTCTGTCGTTCCCCCCCCCCCCCAGGGCCTCGTCTGAGGAACCCCTTACAGTTCGTTACGGTCCAGTCCTTTACGGGAGATCTTGCTGGTTAAATCCTGCATGTGCTTCTTCATCTGAGAGAGAAAGAAAGAGAGAGAGGCGTTACAACAAATCTCTAGTCTTTTCTGCCAGGTTATTGTCTCTCTGGTCTTCTGTCAGGTTATTGTCTCTCTCCTACCTTGTACCACATCTCTCTGGTCTTTTCTGCCAGGTTGTCTCTCTCCTATCTCTCTGCCAGGTTATTGTCTCTCTAGTCTTCTCTGCCAGGTTATTGTCTCTCTAGTCTTCTCTGCCAGGTTATTGTCTCTAGTCTTCTCTGCCAGGTTATTGTCTCTCTAGTCTTCTCTGCCAGGTTATTGTCTCTAGTCTTCTCTGCCAGGTTATGGTCTCTCTAGTCTTCTCTGCCAGGTTATGGTCTCTCTAGTCTTCTCTGCCAGGTTATTGTCTCTAGTCTTCTCTGCCAGGTTATTGTCTCTAGTCTTCTCTGCCAGGTTATTGTCTCTCTAGTCTTCTCTGCCAGGTTATTGTCTCTCTAGTCTTCTCTGCCAGGTTATTGTCTCTAGTCTTCTCTGCCAGGTTATTGTCTCTCTAGTCTTCTCTGCCAGGTTATTGTCTCTCTAGTCTTCTCTGCCAGGTTATTGTCTCTCTAGTCTTCTCTGCCAGGTTATTGTCTCTCCAGTCTTCTCTGCCAGGTTATTGTCTCTCCAGTCTTCTCTGCCAGGTTATTGTCTCTCTAGTCTTCTCTGCCAGGTTATTGTCTCTCTAGTCTTCTCTGCCAGGTTATTGTCTCTCTAGTCTTCTCTGCCAGGTTATTGTCTCTAGTCTTCTCTGCCAGGTTATTGTCTCTAGTCTTCTCTGCCAGGTTATTGTCTCTAGTCTTCTCTGCCAGGTTATTGTCTCTCTAGTCTTCTCTGCCAGGTTATTGTCTCTCCAGTCTTCTCTGCCAGGTTATTGTCTCTCCAGTCTTCTCTGCCAGGTTATTGTCTCTCTAGTCTTCTCTGCCAGGTTATTGTCTCTCTAGTCTTCTCTGCCAGGTTATTGTCTCTCCAGTCTTCTCTGCCAGGTTATTGTCTCTCCAGTCTTCTCTGCCAGGTTATTGTCTCTCTAGTCTTCTCTGCCAGGTTATTGTCTCTCTAGTCTTCTCTGCCAGGTTATTGTCTCTCTAGTCTTCTCTGCCAGGTTATTGTCTCTAGTCTTCTCTGCCATGTTATTGTCTCTAGTCTTTTCTGCCAGGCTATTGTCTCTAGTCTTCTCTGCCAGGTTATTGTCTCTCTAGTCTTCTCTGTCAGGTTATTGTCTCTCTCCTACCTTGTATCCCGTCTCTCTGGTCTTCTCTGCCAGGTTATTGTCTCTCTGGTCTTCTCTGCCAGGTTATTGTCTCTCTGGTCTTCTCTGCCAGGTAATTGTATCTAGTCTTCTCTGCCAGGTTATTGTCTCTAGTCTTCTCTGCCATGTTATTGTCTCTAGTCTTCTCTGCCAGGTTATTGTCTCTCTAGTCTTCTCTGTCAGGTTATTGTCTCTCTCCTACCTTGTATCCCGTCTCTCTGGTCTTCTCTGCCAGGCTATTGCCTCTAGTCTTCTCTGCCAGGTTATTGTCTCTCTAGTCTTCTCTGTCAGGTTATTGTCTCTCTCCTACCTTGTATCCCATCTCTCTGGTCTTCTCGGCCAGGTTATTGCATTTCTCCTACCTTGTATCCCATCTCTCTTGTCTTCTCGGCCAGGTTATTGTATCTCTCCTGGTTTCTCAGGATGTGGTCGTTGTCTCCTAGAGCTTCTACATGTCTCAGCTTCTGGTGGGATAACTCCAACTGTTCCTGAGGAGGGGGAGGGAGGCAGGGGGGAGAGGGAGAGAGGTAGGGGGGAGAGAGAGGGGAGAGAGAGAAGCAAGAGAAGCAGGGGGGGAGAGGAGCAGGGGGAGAGAGAGAAGAGAGAGAATCAGGGAGGAGAGATGAGAGAGAATCGGGGAGGAGAGAGGGAAGAGAGAGAATCAGAGAGGAGAGAGAGGGAGGGAGGAGAAAGTGAGTGGTCCTATCCCAAATGGACCCTACGCCCTAGGCACTTGCTTGGTGAAAGCACCATATAGCTTACACCTGTCAAACCCTCTCAGATCTCTAAGTGCCTTAAGGGCGTAAGGGTCCATTTGGGACATCAAGGGAGGTGAATAAGAGACAGTGTATTCAGAACTTCACTTTTCCACATGTTGTTAAGTCACATCCTTATTCTAAAATGGAGTAACAACAAATTTCTAAATCTTTGCAAATGTAAACAAAATAAAAACCAGAAATACATTATTTATTCAAACCCTTCACTATGAGACTCTAAATGGAGCTCAGATGCATCCTGTTTCCATTGATCTTTCTTGAGATGTTTCTACAACTTGATTAGAGTCCACCTGTGGTAAATTCAATTGATTGGACGTGATTTGGAAAGGCACACACCTGTCTATATAAAAGGTCCCACAGTTGACAGTTCATGTCAGAGCGAAAACCAAGCCATGAGGTCGAAGGAATTGTCCGTAGAGCTCCAAGACAGGATTGTGTCGAGGCACAGATCTGGGGAAGGGTACCAAAACATATCTGCTGCATTGAAGGTCCCCAAGAACACAGTGGCCTCCATCATTCTGAAATGGAAGAAGTTTGGAACCACCAAGACTCTTCATAGAGCTGGCCACCAAGCCAAACTGAGCAATCGGTGGAGAAGGGCCATGGTCAGGGAGGTGACCAAGAACCCGATGGTCACTCTGACAGAGCTCCAGAGTTCCTCTGTGGAGACAGGAGAACCTTCCAGAAGGACAACCATCTCTGCAGCACTCCACCAATCAGGCCTTTATGGTAGAGTGGCCAGACGGAAGCCACTCCTCAGTAAAAGGAACATGACAGCCCGCTTGGAGTTTGCCAAAAGGCATCTAAAGATTCCCAGAACATGAAAAACAAGTCTGGAGGAAACCTGGCCCCATCCCTACGGTGAAGCATGGAGGTGGCAGCATCATACAGTGTTTTTCAGCGGCAGGGAGACTAGTCAGGATCGAGGCAAAGATGAACAGAGTAAAGTACAGAAAGATCCTTGATAACCTGCTCCAGAGAGCTCATGACCTCAGACTGGGGTGAAGGTTCACCTTCCAACAGGTCAACGACCCTAAGCACACAGCCAAGACAACACAGGAGCGGCTTCGGGACAAGTCTCTGAATGTCCTTGAGTGGCCCAGCCAGAGCCCAGACTTGAACATGATCAAACATCTCTGGAGAGACCTAAAAAAATAGCTGTGTAGCAACACTCCCCGTCCAACCTGACAGAGCTTGAGAAGATCTGCAGAGAAGAATGAGAGAAACTCCCCAAATACAGATGTACCGAGCTTGTAGAGTCATACCCAAGAAGACTCAAGGCTGTAATCGCTGCCAAATGTGCTTCAACAAAGTACTGAGTAAAGGGTCTGAATACTTATGCAAATGTCATATTTTAGTTTTTTTTGCTTTGTCATTATGGGGTATTGTGATGTCATTATGGGGTATTGTGATGTCATTATGGGGTATTGTGATGTCATTATGGGGTATTGTGATGTCATTATGGGGTATTGTGTGTGTAGATCGATGAGGGAAAAAAACTGCTTGATTAATAATTGATATTGATTGGTTACCTGGTAGTGGCTGTGCTTCTCTACCTTGGTCTCAAAGTGCTTCAGTTCCTCCTGATCTCACAAACACAGGGAGAGAGACACCCAAACCGGACAGAACATTATGATCCAGACTGTGAAAAGTGATCACTTTAAAACAGATATGGAAAGAAAACACACACACACCTTGAGCGAGTCCAGTTCATCCCCAGTCAGGTTGGCTCTCTGTGCCATCTCCCACAGCTCTATCACCCTGGGCTCTTTAAACTCTGGAGAGGAGGGAGGGGGACATCACAACTAGTCACACTCAACTGTGTGTGTGTGTGTGTACCACTCACCGCTGTCCTCGCTGAAGCCTTCGTGGCTGAGTTTCCTCAGGCGTTCAAAGCCCTGGTTCAGATCCCTACACACACACACACACCATTAAAACACACACAAACCGTTAAAACACACACACACACCATTAAAACACACACAAACCGTTAAAACAAACACACACACACACCATTAAAACACACACACACCGTTAAAACACACACACACACACCATTAAAGCACACAAACAACCTTAAAAACGCACACACACACACAACGTTAATGCACACACACACCGTTAAAACACACAGGACACACACACACAGCGTTAATACACACCTCATCTTGTCCTTCAGGTCGGTGTGTTTCTGATGCAGGACATGTTGTTTAACTTCCCCTTCTAATGGAGAGATCACATTCTTATGGATCTCTATAGGGGGGGGGGGGGGGGGGGGGGGGGTGGAGAGAGGGAGGGGATGGGGGAGAGGGAGGGGAGGGAGAGAGATGGGGGGGAGAGGGAGGGATGGAGAGGGAGGGGATGGGGGAGAGGGAGGGGATGGGGGAGAGGGAGGGGATGGAGAGAGATGAGGGAGGGGATGGGGAGAGATGAGGGAGGGGATGGAGAGAGGGAGGAGAGGGAGAGAGATGGGGGGGAGAGGGAGGGATGGAGAGGGAGGGGATGGAGAGAGGGAGGGGATGGAGAGAGATGAGGGAGGAGATGGGGAGAGATGAGGGAGGGGATGGAGAGAGGGAGGAGAGGGAGAGAGATGGGGGAGAGGGAGGGGATGGAGAGAGATGGGGGAGAGGGAGGGGATGGAGAGAGGGAGGGGATGGAGAGAGGGAGGGGATGGAGAGAGGAAGGGGATGGAGAGAGGAAGGGGATGGAGAGAGAGGGGGAGGGGATGGAGAGAGATGGGGAGGGGATGGAGAGAGATGGGGAGGGGATGGAGAGAGATGGGGAGAGGGGTGGGTGGAGAGAGATGGGGAGAGGAGGAGGGAGAGACGGGATTAGAGGAGGGAGAGTAGGATGGGATTGGAGGAGGGAGAGAAGGACGGGATTGGAGGAGGGAGAGACGGATGAGGAGGGAGAGAAGGACGGGATTGGAGGAGGGAGAGACGGATGAGGAGGGAGAGAAGGACGGGATTGGAGGAGGGAGAGACGGATGAGGAGGGAGAGAAGGACGGGATTGGAGGAGGGAGAGACGGATGAGGAGGGAGAGAAGGACGGGATTGGAGGAGGGAGGGACGGATGAGGAGGGAGAGAAGGACAGGATTGGAGGAGGGAGGGACGGATGAGGAGGGAGAGAAGGACAGGATTGGAGGAGGGAGAGACGGATGAGGAGGGAGAGAAGGACAGGATTGGAGGAGGGAGGGACGGATGAGGAGGGAGAGAAGGACAGGATTGGAGGAGGGAGGGACAGATGAGGAGGGAGAGAAGGACAGGATTGGAGGAGGGAGGGACAGATGAGGAGGGAGAGAAGGACAGGATTGGAGGAGGGAGGGACAGATGAGGAGGGAGAGAAGGACAGGATTGGAGGAGGGAGGGACAGATGAGGAGGGAGAGAAGGACAGAATTGGAGGAGGGAGGGAGAGATGAGGAGGGAGAGAAGGACAGGATTGGAGGAGGGAGGGACAGATGAGGAGGGAGAGAAGGACAGGATTGGAGGAGGGAGGGACAGATGAGGAGGGAGAGAAGGACAGGATTGGAGGAGGGAGGGACAGATGAGGAGGGAGAGAAGGACAGGATTGGAGGAGGGAGGGACAGATGAGGAGGGAGAGAAGGACAGGATTGGAGGAGGGAGGGACAGATGAGGAGGGAGAGAAGGACAGGATTGGAGGAGGGAGGGACAGATGAGGAGGGAGAGAAAGACAGGATTGGAGGAGCGAGGGACAGATGAGGAGGGAGAGAAGGACAGGATTGGAGGAGCGAGGGACAGATGAGGAGGGAGAGAAGGACAGGATTGGAGGAGGGAGGGACAGATGAGGAGGGAGAGAAGGACAGGATTGGAGGAGGGAGGGACAGATGAGGAGGGAGAGAAGGACAGGATTGGAGGAGGGGGGACAGATGAGGAGGGAGAGAAGAACAGGATTGGAGGAGGGAGGGACAGATGAGGAGGGAGAGAAGGACAGGATTGGAGGAGCGAGGGACAGATGAGGAGGGAGAGAAGGACAGGATTGGAGGAGGGAGGGACAGATGAGGAGGGAGAGAAGGACAGGATTTGAGGAGGGAGGGACAGATGAGGAGGGAGAGAAGGACAGGATTTGAGGAGGGAGAGAAGGACAGGATTTGAGGAGGGAGGGACAGATGAGGAGGGAGAGAAGGACAGGATTGGAGGAGGGAGGGACAGATGAGGAGGGAGAGAAGACAGACGGGGAGACAATAACAAATACATGAAGGTCGTTTAGCAGACAGTGGTATCCAGAGTGACTTACTCTCTTACTGGAGAAAACCATCACATCACAATCACTGCCACTACTAACTTTCATCAATAAAACAGCTGTCAACAAAACCAAAAGTAATATTTCACACAATCACCAGCTGTCAAACAACTACATTATAATTAAACCTAAACCAAGTGACACTTCATCACTGGGTAACACTGACAATCACTAGAGGAGAGGAAAGGAGGAGAGAGGAGAGGAGAGAGGAGAGGAGAGGAGAGGAGAGAGGAGAGAGAGGAGAGAGAGAGAGGAGAGAGAGAGGAGAGAGAGGAGAGGAGAGAGGAGAGGAGGAGAGAGAGAGAGGCAGAACGACAGACATGAACGAGCGTAAAAAGCCCTCTCACCCTCCGTGCGGCTGACGGTATCCATGACGATGTTGTACTCGCTGATCTTGTCCTTGTGGTGTTGAAACTCCCTCTTCAGACTCTGCATCTCCTCCTCTGAGAACTTACCAGAACTCTTAGCCTGTAGGGAAACACATTTCCACTACACTGTTAGAAGGAAGAATGAGGACAAGTCGCCCCAAAATGGCTTCTTGGGTTGTAAACTGGGGTGAAAGCCATAGAGGGAGAGAAACTGAGGACAAGTTGCCCCAAAATGGCTTCTTGGGTTGTAAACTGGGGTGAAAGCCATAGAGGGAGAGAAACTGAGGACAAGTTGCCCCAAAATGGCTTCTTGGGTTGTAAACTGGGGTGAAATCCATAGAGGGAGAGAAACTGAGGACAAGTTGCCCCAAAATGGCTTCTTGGGTTGTAAACTGGGGTGAAAGCCATAGAGGAAGAGAAACTGAGCACGCTCATCCCCAAAATGGACGCTGTTATACTGAAACTGGCTGTGCGTCCCAATCATATCACCTTTCTCCTGAAGTGTTCACTCGTTCACTACTTCCCACTAATCTAAAGCCATTGGGTTGGTGGAGGCGTGGCCTAGGGGGGAGTTATTATCATATTTCTGATCAGTGATTTGAAAGGAAATTACTGGTAAGAGAAGAGTAAGAGAAGAGAACAAGTGCCCTCCCCCCACCCCATCCCTCCCTCATCCTCCTCCCCCCACCCCGCCCCCCTCCCTCCTCCTCCCCCACCCCCCCCCCCTTCCTCCTCCTCCTCCCACCCCGTCCGACCCTCCTCCTCCCCCCCACCGCGTCCCTCCTCCTCCTCCTCCTCCCTCCCCGTCCCCACCTCCCTCCCTCCTCCCCACCTCCTCCCCCCACCCCGTCCGACCCTCCTCCTCACCCCACCCCTCCCTCCTCCTCCCCCCACCCCGTCCCTCCCTCCCTCACCTTATTCCACAGTTTGTCCAGTCTGGGGTCATCAAACATGTCTCCTTCTCTGATGTCATGGTCCTTCAGGTTGTTAGATTCTAGAGGTCTGGTGTCCTTCTTCCCATCCATCCCATACTTAGCCAGGATCACTGGGGTGGAGGGGAAGACAAAAAATGGACGCCAGTTAACCATACTATCCCATACTTAGCCAGGATCACTGGGGTGGAGTGGAGACACAAAATGGACGCCAGTTAACCATACTATCCCATACTTAGCCAGGATCACTGGGGTGGAGGGGAAGACACAAAATGGACGCCAGTTAACCATACTATCCCATACTTAGCCAGGATCACTGGGGTGGAGGGGAGACACAAAATGGACGGCAGTTAACCATACTATCCCATACTTAGCCAGGATCACTGGGGTGGAGTGGAGACACAAAATGGCATCCGGTTGGCGTTTCCACTCACTACCAAATATGGTGATGAGAGGAAGCCCAGCGGCCGGCGGTGGGGGAAGGTGGAGATGGGAGGATTTTGGACGACGTTCTGCTCATTATCTCATCGATTAAACATTTGATCTCGATACAGTTCTCTGTTACCCCAAATTACAATCTGTTATTTAACAGAGTGGACTAAGTTTTGTAGACTTCATTCATTGTTAAAGTTTTTTTTTTTAAAGTAAAATAGTTGTTTATAAAGGAGTTACTTAAGGGTTGAATTTAGTTATTGCACACATGCACTTCAGAGTCGGCGTTACCTAACACAAATATGCAAATACATGCTAGAAACAGCCAATAGGATCTCGCTAGCTCGTGCTTGGCTCTGCCCACTATGATTAATTTGCCCCCCCTCATTGGAAATGACAGGCTGTGGTCCATCTTGGTTTAGTTATAAAAAAATATGTAATATTTAAGCAATAATGCTCGAGGGGGTGTGGTAGATGGAGAATATACCACGGCTAAGGGCTGTTCTTAGGTCCAACTCACACCTTCCCCAAGGCCTTCACACCCCTGAGACATTATAACAAGCCACACACCTTCCCCAAGGCCTTCACACCCCTGAGACATTATAACAAGCCACACACCTTCCCCAAGGCCTTCACACCCCTGAGACATTATAACAAGCCACACACCTTCCCCAAGGCCTTCACACCCCTGAGACATTATAACAAGCCACACACCTTCCCCAAGGCCTTCACACCCCTGAGACATTATAACAAGCCACACACCTTCCCCAAGGCCTTCACACCCCTGAGACATTATAACAAGCCACACACCTTCCCCAAGGCCTTCACACCCCTGAGACATTATAACAAGCCACACACCTTCCCCAAGGTCTTCACACCCCTGAGACATTATAACAAGCCACACACCTTCCCCAATGCCTTCACACCCCTGAGACATTATAACAAGCCACACACCTTCCCCAAGGCCTTCACACCCCTGAGACAGTATAACAAGCCACACACCTT
Source organism: Oncorhynchus clarkii lewisi (assembly GCF_045791955.1). Classification (NCBI taxonomy): domain Eukaryota; kingdom Metazoa; phylum Chordata; class Actinopteri; order Salmoniformes; family Salmonidae; genus Oncorhynchus; species Oncorhynchus clarkii. Next base: position 12,594 of record NW_027257999.1, read on the forward strand.
CCCCAAGGCCTTCACACCCCCACCACATTATAACAAGTCACACACCTTCCCCAAGGCCTTCACACCCCTGAGACATTATAACAAGCCACACACCTTCCCCAAGGCCTTCACACCCGAGACATTATAACAAGCCACACACCTTCCCCAAGGCCTTTATACCCCCACGCCATTATAACAAGCCACACACCTTCCCCAAGGCCTTCACACCCCTGAGACATTATAACAAGCCACACACCTTCCCCAAGGCCTTCACACCCCTGAGACATTATAACAAGCCACACACCTTCCCCAAGGCCTTCACACCCCTGAGACATTATAACAAGCCACACACCTTCCCCAAGGCCTTCACACCCGAGACATTATAACAAGCCACACACCTTCCCCAAGGCCTTCACACCCCTGAGACATTATAACAAGCCACACACCTTCCCCAAGGCCTTCACACCCCTGAGACATTATAACAAGCCACACACCTTCCAAGGCCTTCACACCCCTGAGACATTATAACAAGCCACACACCTTCCCCAAGGCCTTCACACCCCAACAAGTCACACACCTTCCCCAAGGCCTTCACATCCCCACCACATTATAACAAGCCACACACCTTCCCCAAGGCCTTCACACCCCCACGCCATTATAACAAGCCACACACCGTCCCCAAGGCCTTCACACCCCCAAGACATAACAAGCCACACCTTCCCCAAGGCCTTCACACCCCTGAGACATTATAACAAGCCACACACCTTCCCCAAGGCCTTCACACCCCCAAGACATAACAAGCCACACACCTTCCCCAAGGCCTTCACACCCCCAAGACATTATAACAAGCCACACACCTTCCCCAAGCCATTCACACCCCTGAGACATTATAACAAGCCACACACCTTCCCCAAGGCCTTCACACCCCTGAGACATTATAACAAGCCACACACCTTCCCCAAGGCCTTCACACCCCTGAGACATTATAACAAGCCACACACCTTCCCCAAGCCATTCACACCCCTGAGACATTATAACAAGCCATACACCTTCCCCAAGGCCTTCACACCCCTTAAACATTATAACAAGCCACACACCTTCCCCAAAGCCTTCACACCCCTGAGACATTATAACAAGCCACACACCTTCCCCAAGGCCTTCACACCCCTGAGACATTATAACAAGCCACACACCTTCCCCAAGGCCTTCACACCCCTGAGACATTATAACAAGCTACTCACACACCTTCCCCAAGGCCTTCACACCCCTGAGACATTATAACAAGCCACACACCTTCCCCAAGGCCTTCACACCCCTGAGACATTATAACAAGCCACACACCTTCCCCAAGGCCTTCACACCCCAACAAGTCACACACCTTCCCCAAGGCCTTCACACCCCCACCACATTATAACAAGCCACACACCTTCCCCAAGGCCTTCACACCCCCACGCCATTATAACAAGCCACACACCGTCCCCAAGGCCTTCACACCCCCAAGACATAAGAAGCCACACCTTCCCCAAGGCCTTCACACCCCTGAGACATTATAACAAGCCACACACCTTCCCCAAGGCCTTCACACCCCAAGACATAACAAGCCACACACCTTCCCCAAGGCCTTCACACCCCCAAGACATTATAACAAGCCACACACCTTCCCCAAGGCCTTCACACCCCCAAGACATAACAAGCCACACACCGTCCCCAAGGCCCTTTCTGCTTTTTTAAAGCAGCTCTGCTCTCTCTAGAAAACCAACTGTTTATAAAGCAACTCTGCCTCTCTCTAGAAAACCAACTGTTTATAAAGCAGCTCTGTCTCTCTCTAGAAAACCAACTGTTTATAAAGCAGCTCTGCTCTCTCTAGAAAACCAACTGTTTATAAAGCAGCCCTGTCTCTCTCTAGAAAACCAACTGTTTATAAAGCAGCCCTGTCTCTCTCTAGAAAACCTACTGTTTATAAAGCAGCTCTGTCTCTCTCTAGAAAACCAACTGTTTATAAAGCAGCCCTGTCTCTCTCTAGAAAACCAACTGTTTATAAAGCAGCCCTGTCTCTCTCTAGAAAACCAACTGTTTATAAAGCAGCCCTGTCTCTCTCTAGAAAACCTACTGTTTATAAAGCAGCTCTGTCTCTCTCTAGAAAACCAACTGTTTATAAAGCAGCCCTGTCTCTCTCTAGAAAACCTACTGTTTATAAAGCAGCTCTGTCTCTCTCTAGAAAACCAACTGTTTATAAAGCAGCTCTGTCTCTCTCTAGAAAACCAACTGTTTATAAAGCAGCTCTGTCTCTCTCTAGAAAACCTACTGTTTATAAAGCAGCTGTCTCTCTCTCTCTAGAAAATCTACTGTTTATAAAGCAGCTCTGTCTCTCTCTAGAAAATCTACTGTTTATAAAGCAGCTCTGTCTCTCTCTAGAAAATCTACTGTTTATAAAGCAGCTCTGTCTCTCTCTAGAAAATCTACTGTTTATAAAGCAGCTCTGTCTCTCTCTAGAAAACCAACTGTTTATAAAGCAGCTTTGTCTCTCTCTAGAAAACCAACTGTTTATAAAGCAGCTCTGTCTCTCTCTAGAAAATCTACTGTTTATAAAGCAGCTCTGTCTCTCTCTAGAAAACCTACTGTTTATAAAGCAGCTCTGTCTCTCTCTAGAAAATCTACTGTTTATAAAGCAGCTCTGTCTCTCTCTAGAAAACCAACTGTTTATAAAGCAGCTCTGTCTCTCTCTAGAAAACCAACTGTTTATAAAGCAGCTCTGTCTCTCTCTAGAAAACCTACTGTTTATAAAGCAGCTCTGTCTCTCTCTAGAAAACCTACTGTTTATAAAGCAGCTCTGTCTCTCTCTAGAAAATCTACTGTTTATAAAGCAGCTCTGTCTCTCTCTAGAAAACCAACTGTTTATAAAGCAGCTCTGTCTCTCTCTAGAAAACCAACTGTTTATAAAGCAGCTCTGTCTCTCTCTAGAAAACCAACTGTTTATAAAGCAGCTCTGTCTCTCTCTAGAAAATCTACTGTTTATAAAGCAGCTCTGCTCTCTCTAGAAAACCAACTGTTTATAAAGCAGCTCTGTCTCTCTCTAGAAAACCAACTGTTTATAAAGCAGCCCTGTCTCTCTCTAGAAAACCAACTGTTTATAAAGCAGCTCTGCTCTCTCTAGAAAACCAACGGTTTATAAAGCAGCTCTGTCTCTCTCTAGAAAACCAACTGTTTATAAAGCAGCTCTGTCTCTCTCTAGAAAACCAACTGTTTATAAAGCAGCTCTGTCTCTCTCTAGAAAACCTACTGTTTATAAAGCAGCTCTGTCTCTCTCTAGAAAACCAACTGTTTATAAAGCAGCTCTGTCTCTCTCTAGAAAACCAACTGTTTATAAAGCAGCTCTGTCTCTCTCTAGAAAACCAACTGTATAAAGCAGCTCTGTCTCTCTCTAGAAAACCAACTGTTTATAAAGCAGCTCTGCCTCTCTCTAGAAAACCAACTGTTTATAAAGCAGCTCTGTCTCTCTCTAGAAAACCAACTGTATAAAGCAGCTCTGTCTCTCTAGAAAACCAACTGTTTATAAAGCAGCTCTGTCTCTCTCTAGAAAACCAGCTGTTTATAAAGCAGCCCTGTCTCTCTCTAGAAAATCTACTGTTTATAAAGCAGCCCTGTCTCTCTAGAAAACCAGCTGTTTATAAAGCAGCCCTGTCTCTCTCTAGACAATCTACTGTTTATAAAGCTCTAGTTTAAGTGGTGTTATTTACACCAAGTAGTGTTATTTACACCAAGTAGTGTTATTTACACCACTCTTCCCTTCTAGTCCTTCTCTCTCTCTCCATCAGTCAGGTAGGTGGTTTAAGTAGTGTTACTTACACAACTCCTCCCTTCTAGTCTTTCTCTCTCTCTCCATCAGTCAGGTAGGTAGTTTAAGTAGTTATTTAAAACCATCCTCCCTTCTAGTCTCTCTCTCCCCTCCATCCATCCCTCTCTCTCACCGTTGAAGCCACGTCGTAGCTTGGCCTCTCTCTCTCCATTCTCATCCATCCCTTCTGCCTTAGACTTCTTCCACTGTAATTCATCTTTCTCCTGGATCTTCAGATCACTGTGGAGCTCTGCCTGACGCACTGGGGGCAACTGCATCTAGAGGAAGGAAGGAGAGAGGGATGGATGGAGCGAAAGAGAGAGACTGGTGTTAGACTGGAGCACAGGGGGCAACTACATCTAGAGACGGCGGGATGATGAGAGAGAGGGGTGGATGGAAAAGAAAGGGATGGAGGAGGGAGAGAGGATGGAGGAGGGAAAGAGGATGGAGGAGGGAAAGGTAGAGAGGATGGAGGAGGGACAGGGGAGAGAGGATGGAGGAGGGAAAGGGAGAGGATGGAGGAGGGAAAGAGGATGGAGGAGGGAAAGAGGATGGAGGAGGGAAAGAGGATGGAGGAGGGAGAGAGGATGGAGGAGGGAGAGAGGATGGAGGAGGGAGAGAGGATGGAGGAGGGAGAGAGGATGGAGGAGGGAGAGAGGATGGAGGAGGGAGAGAGGATGGAGGAGGGAGAGAGGATGGAGGAGGGAGAGAGGATGGAGGAGGGAGAGAGGATGGAGGAGGGAAAGGGAGAGAGAGGATGGAGGAGGGAAAGGGAGAGAGAGGATGGAGGAGGGAAAGGTAGAGAGAGGATGGAGAAGGGAAAGGGAGAGAGGATGGAGAAGGGAAAGGGAGAGAGGATGGAGAAGGGAAAGGGAGAGAGGATGGAGGAGGGAGAGAGGATGGAGAAGGGAGAGAGGATGGAGAAGGGAAAGGGAGAGAGGATGGAGGAGGGAAAGGTAGAGAGGATGGAGGAGGGAAAGGGAGAGAGGGATGGAGGAGGGAAAGGTAGAGAGGGATGGAGGAGGGAAAGGTAGAGAGGGATGGAGGAGGGAAAGGGAGAGAGGGATGGAGGAGGGAAAGGGAGAGAGGGATGGAGGAGGGAAAGGGAGAGAGGGATGGAAGAGGGAAAGGTAGAGAGGATGGAGGAGGGAAAGGTAGAGAGGATGGAGGAGGGAAAGGGAGAGAGGATGGAGGAGGGAAAGGGAGAGAGGATGGAGGAGGGAAAGGGAGAGAGGATGGAGGAGGGAAAGGGAGAGAGGATGGAGGAGGGAAAAGGAGAGAGGATGGAGGAGGGAAAGGGAGAGAGGGATGGAGGAGGGAAAGGTAGAGAGGATGGAGGAGGGAAAGGGAGAGAGGGTGGAGGAGGGAAAGGTAGAGAGGGATGGAGGAGGGACAGGGAGAGAGGGATGGAGGAGGGAAAGAGGATGGAGGAGGGAAAGAGGATGGAGGAGGGAAAGGGAGAGAGGGATGGAGGAGGGAAAGGTAGAGAGGATGGAGGAGGGAAAGGGAGAGAGGGATGGAGGAGGGAAAGGGAGAGAGGTTGGAGGAGGGAAAGGGAGAGAGGATGGAGGAGGGAAAGGGAGAGAGGATGGAGGAGGGAAAAGGAGAGAGGATGGAGGAGGGAAAAGGAGAGAGGATGGAGGAGGGAAAAGGAGAGAGGATGGAGGAGGGAAAGGGAGAGAGGGATGGAGGAGGGAAAGGTAGAGAGGATGGAGGAGGGAAAGGGAGATAGGATGGAGGAGGGAAAGGGAGAGAGGGTGGAGGAGGGAAAGGTAGAGAGGGATGGAGGAGGGAAAGGGAGAGAGGATGGAGGAGGGACAGGGAGAGAGGGATGGAGGAGGGAAAGAGGATGGAGGAGGGAAAGGGAGAGAGGGATGGAGGAGGGAAAGGTAGAGAGGATGGAGGAGGGAAAGAGGATGGAGGAGGGAAAGGGAGAGAGGATGGAGGAGGGAAAGGGAGAGGATGGAGGAGGGAAAGGGAGAGGATGGAGGAGGGAAAGGGAGAGAGGGATGGAGGAGGGAAAGAGGATGGAGGAGGGAAAGAGGATGGAGGAGGGAAAGGGAGAGAGGATGAAGGAGGGAAAGGGAGAGAGGATGGAGGAGGGAAAGGGAGAGAGGATGGAGGAGGGAAAGGGAGAGAGGATGGAGGAGGGAAAGGGAGAGAGGATGGAGGAGGGAAAGGGAGAGGGGATGGAGGAGGGAAAGGGAGAGAGGGATGGAGGAGGGAAAGGGAGAGAGGGATGGAGGAGGGAAAGAGAGAGAGGGATGGAGGAGGGAAAGAGGATGGAGGAGGGAAAGAGGATGGAGGAGGGAAAGGTAGAGAGGATGGAAAGAGGATGGAGGAGGGAAAGGGAGAGAGGGATGGAGGAGGGAAAGAGGATGGAGGAGGGAAAGGTAGAGAGGATGGAGGAGGGAAAGAGGATGGAGGAGGGAAAGAGGATGGATGAGGGAAAGGTAGAGAGGATGGAGGAGGGGCAGGGAGAGAGGATGGAGGAGGGAAAGGTAGAGAGGATGGAGGAGGGACAGGGAGAGAGGATGGAGGAGGGACAGGGAGAGAGCATGGAGGAGGGAAAGAGGATGGAGGAGGGAAAGAGGATGGAGGAGGGAAAGAGGATGGAGGAGGGAAAGAGGATGGAGGAGGGACAGGGAGAGAGGATGGAGGAGGGAAAGAGGATGGAGGAGGGAAAGGGAGAGAGGGATGGAGGAGGGAAAGAGGATGGAGGAGGGAAAGGTAGAGAGGATGGAGGAGGGAAAGAGGATGGAGGAGGGAAAGGTAGAGAGGATGGAGGAGGGACAGGGAGAGAGGATGGAGGAGGGAAAGGTAGAGAGGATGGAGGAGGGAAAGGTAGAGAGGATGGAGGAGGGACAGGGAGAGAGCATGGAGGAGGGACAGGGAGAGAGCATGGAGGAGGGAAAGAGGATGGAGGAGGGAAAGAGGATGGAGGAGGGAAAGAGGATGGAGGAGGGAAAGGTAGAGAGGATGGAGGAGGGACAGGGAGAGAGGATGGAGGAGGGAAAGAGGATGGAGGAGGGAAAGGTAGAGAGGATGGAGGAGGGACAGGGAGAGAGGATGGAGGAGGGACAGGGAGAGAGGATGGAGGAGGGAAAGAGGATGGAGGAGGGAAAGGGAGAGAGGATGGAGGAGGGAAAGGTAGAGAGGATGGAGGAGGGAAAGGGAGAGAGGATGGAGGAGGGAAAGGTAGAGAGGATGGAGGAGGGAAAGGGAGAGAGGATGGAGGAGGGAAAGGGAGAGAGGATGGAGGAGGGAAAGGTAGAGAGGATGGAGGAGGGACAGGGAGAGAGGATGGAGGAGGGAAAGGTAGAGAGGATGGAGGAGAGAGGATGGAGGAGGTGAAAGGTAGAGAGGATGGAGGAGGGACAGGGAGAGAGGATGGACGAGGGAAAAGGAGAGAGGATGGAGGAGGGAAAAGGAGAGAGGATGGAGGAGGGAAAGGTAGAGAGGATGGAGGAGGGAAAGGTAGAGAGGATGGAGGAGGGAAAGGTAGAGAGGATGGAGGAGAGAGGATGGAGGAGGGAAAGGGAGAGAGGATGGAGAGGGAGAGAGGATGGAGAGGGAGAGAGGATGGAGGAGGGAAAGGTAGAGAGGATGGAGGAGGGAAAGATAGAGAGGGATGGAGGAGGGAAAGGTAGAGAGGGATGGAGGAGGGAAAGGTAGAGAGGGATGGAGGAGGGAAAGGTAGAGAGGGATGGAGGAGGGAAAGGTAGAGAGGATGGAGAAGGGAAAGGTAGAGAGGGATGGAGGAGGGAAAGGTAGAGAGGATGGAGGAGGGAAAGGTAGAGAGGATGGAGGAGGGAAAGGGAGAGAGGATGGAGGAGGGAAAGGGAGAGAGGATGGAGGAGGGACAGGGAGAGAGGATGGAGGAGGGAAAGGGAGAGAGGGATGGAGGAGGGAAAGGGAGAGAGGGATGGAGGAGGGAAAGAGGATGGAGGAGGGAAAGAGGATGGAGGAGGGAAAGGGAAAGAGGATGGAGGAGGGAAAGAGGATGGAGGAGGGAAAGAGGATGGAGGAGGGAAAGAGGATGGAGGAGGGAAAGGGAGAGAGGGTGGAGGAGGGAAAGGGAGAGAGGGTGGAGGAGGGAAAGGGAGAGAGGGTGGAGGAGGGAAAGGGAGAGAGGGTGGAGGAGGGAAAGGGAGAGAGGGATGGAGGAGGGAAAGGGAGAGAGGGATGGAGGAGGGAAAGGGAGAGAGGGATGGAGGAGGGAAAGGGAGAGAGGGATGGAGGAGGGAAAGGGAGAGAGGGATGGAGGAGGGAAAGGGAGAGAGGATGGAGGAGGGAAAGGGAGAGAGGGATGGAGGAGGGAAAGGGAGAGAGGATGGAGGAGGGAAAGGGAGAGAGGGATGGAGGAGGGAAAGGTAGAGAGGATGGAGGAGGGAAAGGTAGAGAGGGATGGAGGAGGGAAAGGTAGAGAGGGATGGAGGAGGGAAAGGTAGAGAGGGATGGAGGAGGGAAAGGTAGAGAGGGATGGAGAAGGGAAAGGTAGAGAGGGATGGAGGAGGGACAGGGAGAGAGGATGGAGGAGGGAAAGGGAGAGAGGATGGAGGGAAAGGGAGAGAGGATGGAGAGGGAGAGAGGATGGAGGAGGGAAAGGTAGAGAGGATGGAGGAGGGAAAGGTAGAGAGGGATGGAGGAGGGAAAGGTAGAGAGGGATGGAGGAGGGAAAGGTAGAGAGGGATGGAGGAGGGAAAGGTAGAGAGGGATGGAGGAGGGAAAGGGAGAGAGGATGGAGGAGGGAAAGGGAGAGAGGATGGAGGAGGGACAGGGAGAGAGGATGGAGGAGGGAAAGGGAGAGAGGGATTGAGGAGGGAAAGGGAGAGAGGGATGGAGGAGGGAAAGAGGATGGAGGAGGGAAAGAGGATGGAGGAGGGAAAGGGAGAGAGGATGGAGGAGGGAAAGAGGATGGAGGAGGGAAAGAGGATGGAGGAGGGAAAGAGGATGGAGGAGGGAAAGGGAGAGAGGGTGGAGGAGGGAAAGGGAGAGAGGGTGGAGGAGGGAAAGGTAGAGAGGGTGGAGGAGGGAAAGGGAGAGAGGATGGAGGAGGGAAAGGGAGAGAGGATGGAGGAGGGAAAGGGAGAGAGGGATGGAGGAGGGAAAGGGAGAGAGGGATGGAGGAGGGAAAGGTAGAGAGGGATGGAGGAGGGAAAGGTAGAGAGGGATGGAGGAGGGAAAGGTAGAGAGGGATGGAGGAGGGAAAGGTAGAGAGGGATGGAGGAGGGAAAGGTAGAGAGGATGGAGGAGGGAAAGGTAGAGAGGATGGAGGAGGGAAAGGTAGAGAGGATGGAGGAGGGAAAGGTAGAGAGGATGGAGGAGGGAAAGGGAGAGAGGATGGAGGAGGGAAAGGGAGAGAGGATGGAGGAGGGAAAGGGAGAGAGGGATGGAGGAGGGAAAGGGAGAGAGGGATGGAGGAGGGAAAGGGAGAGAGGGATGGAGGAGGGAAAGAGGATGGAGGAGGGAAAGAGGATGGAGGAGGGAAAGGGAAAGAGGATGGAGGAGGGAAAGAGGATGGAGGAGGGAAAGAGGATGGAGGAGGGAAAGAGGATGGAGGAGGGAAAGGGAGAGAGGGTGGAGGAGGGAAAGGGAGAGAGGGTGGAGGAGGGAAAGGGAGAGAGGGTGGAGGAGGGAAAGGGAGAGAGGGTGGAGGAGGGAAAGGGAGAGAGGGATGGAGGAGGGAAAGGGAGAGAGGGATGGAGGAGGGAAAGGGAGAGAGGGATGGAGGAGGGAAAGGGAGAGAGGGATGGAGGAGGGAAAGGGAGAGAGGGATGGAGGAGGGAAAGGGAGAGAGGATGGAGGAGGGAAAGGGAGAGAGGGATGGAGGAGGGAAAGGGAGAGAGGATGGAGGAGGGAAAGGGAGAGAGGGATGGAGGAGGGAAAGGTAGAGAGGATGGAGGAGGGAAAGGTAGAGAGGGATGGAGGAGGGAAAGGTAGAGAGGGATGGAGGAGGGAAAGGTAGAGAGGGATGGAGGAGGGAAAGGTAGAGAGGGATGGAGAAGGGAAAGGTAGAGAGGGATGGAGGAGGGACAGGGAGAGAGGATGGAGGAGGGAAAGGGAGAGAGGATGGAGGGAAAGGGAGAGAGGATGGAGAGGGAGAGAGGATGGAGGAGGGAAAGGTAGAGAGGATGGAGGAGGGAAAGGTAGAGAGGGATGGAGGAGGGAAAGGTAGAGAGGGATGGAGGAGGGAAAGGTAGAGAGGGATGGAGGAGGGAAAGGTAGAGAGGGATGGAGGAGGGAAAGGGAGAGAGGATGGAGGAGGGAAAGGGAGAGAGGATGGAGGAGGGACAGGGAGAGAGGATGGAGGAGGGAAAGGGAGAGAGGGATGGAGGAGGGAAAGGGAGAGAGGGATGGAGGAGGGAAAGAGGATGGAGGAGGGAAAGAGGATGGAGGAGGGAAAGGGAGAGAGGATGGAGGAGGGAAAGAGGATGGAGGAGGGAAAGAGGATGGAGGAGGGAAAGAGGATGGAGGAGGGAAAGGGAGAGAGGGTGGAGGAGGGAAAGGGAGAGAGGGTGGAGGAGGGAAAGGTAGAGAGGGTGGAGGAGGGAAAGGGAGAGAGGATGGAGGAGGGAAAGGGAGAGAGGATGGAGGAGGGAAAGGGAGAGAGGATGGAGGAGGGAAAGGGAGAGAGGGATGGAGGAGGGAAAGGGAGAGAGGGATGGAGGAGGGAAAGGTAGAGAGGGATGGAGGAGGGAAAGGTAGAGAGGGATGGAGGAGGGAAAGGTAGAGAGGGATGGAGGAGGGAAAGGTAGAGAGGGATGGAGGAGGGAAAGGTAGAGAGGATGGAGGAGGGAAAGGTAGAGAGGATGGAGGAGGGAAAGGTAGAGAGGATGGAGGAGGGAAAGGTAGAGAGGATGGAGGAGGGAAAGGGAGAGAGGATGGAGGAGGGAAAGGGAGAGAGGATGGAGGAGGGACAGGGAGAGAGGATGGAGGAGGGAAAGGGAGAGAGGGATGGAGGAGGGAAAGGGAGAGAGGGATGGAGGAGGGAAAGAGGATGGAGGAGGGAAAGAGGATGGAGGAGGGAAAGAGGATGGAGGAGGGAAAGGGAGAGAGGATGGAGGAGGGAAAGAGGATGGAGGAGGGAAAGAGGATGGAGGATGGAAAGGGAGAGAGGGTGGAGGAGGGAAAGGGAGAGAGGGTGGAGGAGGGAAAGGGAGAGAGGGTGGAGGAGGGAAAGGTAGAGAGGGTGGAGGAGGGAAAGGGAGAGAGGGTGGAGGAGGGAAAGGGAGAGAGGATGGAGGAGGGAAAGGGAGAGAGGGATGGAGGAGGGAAAGGGAGAGAGGGATGGAGGAGGGAAAGGGAGAGAGGGATGGAGGAGGGAAAGGGAGAGAGGGATGGAGGAGGGAAAGGGAGAGAGGGATGGAGGAGGGAAAGGGAGAGAGGGATGGAGGAGGGAAAGGGAGAGAGGATGGAGGAGGGAAAGGGAGAGAGGGATGGAGGAGGGAAAGGGAGAGAGGATGGAGGAGGGAAAGGGAGAGAGGGATGGAGGAGGGAAAGGGAGAGAGGGATGGAGGAGGGAAAGGTAGAGAGGATGGAGGAGGGAAAGGTAGAGAGGGATGGAGGAGGGAAAGGTAGAGAGGGATGGAGGAGGGAAAGGTAGAGAGGGATGGAGGAGGGAAAGGTAGAGAGGGATGGAGAAGGGAAAGGTAGAGAGGGATGGAGGAGGGAAAGGTAGAGAGGATGGAGGAGGGAAAGGTAGAGAGGATGGAGGAGGGAAAGGGAGAGAGGATGGAGGAGGGAAAGGGAGAGAGGATGGAGGAGGGACAGGGAGAGAGGATGGAGGAGGGACAGGGAGAGAGGATGGAGGAGGGAAAGGGAGAGAGGATGGAGGAGGGAAAGGGAGAGAGGATGGAGGAGGGAAAGGGAGAGAGGATGGAGGAGGGAAAGGGAGAGAGGGATGGAGGAGGGAAAGAGGATGGAGGAGGGACAGGGAGAGAGGATGGAGGAGGGAAAGGGAGAGAGGGATGGAGGAGGGAAAGGTAGAGAGGATGGAGGAGGGAAAGGGAGAGAGGGATGGAGGAGGGAAAGGGAGAGAGGATGGAGGAGGGAAAGGTAGAGAGGATGGAGGAGGGAAAGGGAGAGAGGGATGGAGGAGGGAAAGGGAGAGAGGGATGGAGGAGGGAAAGAGGATGGAGGAGGGAAAGAGGATGGAGGAGGGAAAGAGGATGGAGGAGGGAAAGAGGATGGAGGAGGGAAAGAGGATGGAGGAGGGAAAGAGGATGGAGGAGGGAAAGAGGATGGAGGAGGGAAAGGTAGAGAGGATGGAGGAGGGAAAGGGAGAGAGGATGGAGGAGGGAAAGGTAGAGAGGATGGAGGAGGGAAAGGGAGAGAGGATGGAGGAGGGAAAGGGAGAGAGGATGGAGGAGGGACAGGGAGAGAGGATGGAGGAGGGACAGGGAGAGAGGATGGAGGAGGGACAGGGAGAGAGGATGGAGGAGGGAAAGGGAGAGAGGGATGGAGGAGGGAAAGGGAGAGAGGGATGGAGGAGGGAAAGAGGATGGAGGAGGGAAAGAGGATGGAGGAGGGAAAGAGGATGGAGGAGGGAAAGAGGATGGAGGAGGGAAAGGGAGAGAGGATGGAGGAGGGAAAGAGGATGGAGGAGGGAAAGAGGATGGAGGAGGGAAAGAGGATGGAGGAGGGAAAGAGGATGGAGGAGGGAAAGGGAGAGAGGGTGGAGGAGGGAAAGGGAGAGAGGGTGGAGGAGGGAAAGGGAGAGAGGGTGGAGGAGGGAAAGGGAGAGAGGGTGGAGGAGGGAAAGGTAGAGAGGGTGGAGGAGGGAAAGGGAGAGAGGATGGAGGAGGGAAAGGGAGAGAGGGATGGAGGAGGGAAAGGGAGAGAGGGATGGAGGAGGGAAAGGGAGAGAGGGATGGAGGAGGGAAAGGGAGAGAGGGATGGAGGAGGGAAAGGGAGAGAGGATGGAGGAGGGAAAGGGAGAGAGGGATGGAGGAGGGAAAGGGAGAGAGGGATGGAGGAGGGAAAGGGAGAGAGGATGGAGGAGGGAAAGGGAGAGAGGGATGGAGGAGGGAAAGGTAGAGAGGATGGAGGAGGGAAAGGTAGAGAGGGATGGAGGAGGGAAAGGTAGAGAGGGATGGAGGAGGGAAAGGTAGAGAGGGATGGAGGAGGGAAAGGTAGAGAGGGATGGAGGAGGGAAAGGGAGAGAGGATGGAGGAGGGAAAGGTAGAGAGGATGGAGGAGGGAAAGGGAGAGAGGGATGGAGGAGGGAAAGGGAGAGAGGGATGGAGGAGGGAAAGGGAGAGAGGGATGGAGGAGGGAAAGAGGATGGAGGAGGGAAAGAGGATGGAGGAGGGAAAGGGAGAGAGGATGGAGGAGGGAAAGAGGATGGAGGAGGGAAAGGTAGAGAGGATGGAGGAGGGAAAGAGGATGGAGGAGGGAAAGGTAGAGAGGATGGAGGAGGGAAAGGGAGAGAGGATGGAGGAGGGAAAGGGAGAGAGGATGGAGGAGGGAAAGGTAGAGAGGATGGAGGAGGGACAGGGAGAGAGGATGGAGGAGGGAAAGGTAGAGAGGATGGAGGAGAGAGGATGGAGGAGGTGAAAGGTAGAGAGGATGGAGGAGGGACAGGGAGAGAGGATGGACGAGGGAAAGGTAGAGAGGATGGACGAGGGAAAGGTAGAGAGGATGGAGGAGGGAAAGGTAGAGAGGATGGAGGAGGGAAAAGGAGAGAGGATGGAGGAGGGAAAGGTAGAGAGGATGGAGGAGGGAAAGGTAGAGAGGATGGAGGAGGGAAAGGTAGAGAGGATGGAGGAGAGAGGATGGAGGAGGGAAAGGGAGAGAGGATGGAGGGAAAGGGAGAGAGGATGGAGAGGGAGAGAGGATGGAGGAGGGAAAGGTAGAGAGGATGGAAAAGGGAAAGGTAGAGAGGGATGGAGGAGGGAAAGGTAGAGAGGGATGGAGGAGGGAAAGGTAGAGAGGGATGGAGGAGGGAAAGGTAGAGAGGATGGAGAAGGGAAAGGTAGAGAGGGATGGAGGAGGGAAAGGTAGAGAGGGATGGAGGAGGGAAAGGTAGAGAGGATGGAGGAGGGAAAGGGAGAGAGGATGGAGGAGGGAAAGGGAGAGAGGATGGAGGAGGGGCAGGGAGAGAGGATGGAGGAGGGAAAGGGAGAGAGGATGGAGGAGGGACAGGGAGAGAGGATGGAGGAGGGAAAGGGAGAGAGGATGGAGGAGGGAAAGGGAGAGAGGATGGACGAGGGAACGGGAGAGAGGATGGAGGAGGGAAAGGGAGAGAGGGATGGAGGAGGGAAAGGGAGAGAGGGATGGAGGAGGGAAAGGGAGAGAGGATGGAGGAGGGAAAGGGAGAGAGGATGGAGGAGGGAAAGGGAGAGAGGATGGAGGAGGGAAAGGGAGAGAGGGATGGAGGAGGGAAAGGTAGAGAGGATGGAGGAGGGAAAGGTAGAGAGGGATGGAGGAGGGAAAGGTAGAGAGGGATGGAGGAGGGAAAGGTAGAGAGGGATGGAGGAGGGAAAGGTAGAGAGGGATGGAGAAGGGAAAGGTAGAGAGGGATGGAGGAGGGAAAGGTAGAGAGGATGGAGGAGGGAAAGGTAGAGAGGATGGAGGAGGGAAAGGGAGAGAGGATGGAGGAGGGACAGGGAGAGAGGATGGAGGAGGGACAGGGAGAGAGGATGGAGGAGGGAAAGGGAGAGAGAATGGAGGAGGGAAAGGGAGAGAGGATGGAGGAGGGAAAGGGAGAGAGGGATGGAGGAGGGAAAGAGGATGGAGGAGGGACAGGGAGAGAGGATGGAGGAGGGAAAGGGAGAGAGGGATGGAGGAGGGAAAGGTAGAGAGGATGGAGGAGGGAAAGGGAGAGAGGATGGAGGAGGGAAAGGGAGAGAGGGATGGAGGAGGGAAAGGTAGAGAGGATGGAGGAGGGAAAGGTAGAGAGGATGGAGGAGGGAAAGGGAGAGAGGGATGGAGGAGGGAAAGGGAGAGAGGGATGGAGGAGGGAAAGAGGATGGAGGAGGGAAAGAGGATGGAGGAGGGAAAGAGGATGGAGGAGGGAAAGGGAGAGAGGATGGAGGAGGGAAAGAGGATGGAGGAGGGAAAGAGGATGGAGGAGGGAAAGAGGATGGAGGAGGGAAAGAGGATGGAGGAGGGAAAGGGAGAGAGGATGGAGGAGGGAAAGGTAGAGAGGATGGAGGAGGGAAAGGGAGAGAGGATGGAGGAGGGAAAGGTAGAGAGGATGGAGGAGGGAAAGGGAGAGAGGATGGAGGAGGGAAAGGGAGAGAGGATGGAGGAGGGAAAGGTAGAGAGGATGGAGGAGGGACAGGGAGAGAGGATGGAGGAGGGAAAGGTAGAGAGGATGGAGGAGAGAGGATGGAGGAGGTGAAAGGTAGAGAGGATGGAGGAGGGACAGGGAGAGAGGATGGACGAGGGAAAGGTAGAGAGGATGGAGGAGGGAAAGATAGAGAGGATGGAGGAGGGAAAAGGAGAGAGGATGGAGGAGGGAAAGGTAGAGAGGATGGAGGAGGGAAAGGTAAAGAGGATGGAGGAGAGAGGATGGAGGAGGGAAAGGGAGAGAGGATGGAGAGGGAGAGAGGATGGAGGAGGGAAAGGTAGAGAGGATGGAGGAGGGAAAGGTAGAGAGGATGGAGGAGGGAAAGGTAGAGAGGATGGAGGAGGGAAAGGTAGAGAGGGATGGAGGAGGGAAAGGTAGAGAGGGATGGAGGAGGGAAAGGTAGAGAGGGATGGAGGAGGGAAAGGTAGAGAGGGATGGAGGAGGGAAAGGTAGAGAGGGATGGAGGAGGGAAAGGTAGAGAGGATGGAGGAGGGAAAGGTAGAGAGGATGGAGGAGGGAAAGGGAGAGAGGATGGAGGAGGGAAAGGGAGAGAGGATGGAGGAGGGAAAGGGAGAGAGGATGGAGGAGGGACAGGGAGAGAGGATGGAGGAGGGAAAGGGAGAGAGGATGGAGGAGGGAAAGGGAGAGAGGATGGAGGAGGGAAAGGGAGAGAGGATGGAGGAGGGAAAGGGAGAGAGGGATGGAGGAGGGAAAGAGGATGGAGGAGGGACAGGGAGAGAGGATGGAGGAGGGAAAGGGAGAGAGGGATGGAGGAGGGAAAGGTAGAGAGGATGGAGGAGGGAAAGGGAGAGAGGGATGGAGGAGGGAAAGGGGGAGAGGATGGAGGAGGGAAAGGTAGAGAGGATGGAGGAGGGAAAGGGAGAGAGGGATGGAGGAGGGAAAGGGAGAGAGGGATGGAGGAGGGAAAGGGAGAGAGGGATGGAGGAGGGAAAGAGGATGGAGGAGGGAAAGAGGATGGAGGAGGGAAAGAGGATGGAGGAGGGAAAGGGAGAGAGGATGGAGGAGGGAAAGAGGATGGAGGAGGGAAAGAGGATGGAGGAGGGAAAGAGGATGGAGGAGGGAAAGGGAGAGAGGATGGAGGAGGGAAAGGTAGAGAGGATGGAGGAGGGAAAGGGAGAGAGGATGGAGGAGGGAAAGGGAGAGAGGATGGAGGAGGGAAAGGGAGAGAGGATGGAGGAGGGAAAGGTAGAGAGGATGGAGGAGGGACAGGGAGAGAGGATGGAGGAGGGAAAGGTAGAGAGGATGGAGGAGAGAGGATGGAGGAGGTGAAAGGTAGAGAGGATGGAGGAGGGACAGGGAGAGAGGATGGACGAGGGAAAGGTAGAGAGGATGGAGGAGGGAAAGGTAGAGAGGATGGAGGAGGGAAAAGGAGAGAGGATGGAGGAGGGAAAGGTAGAGAGGATGGAGGAGGGAAAGGTAGAGAGGATGGAGGAGGGAAAGGTAGAGAGGATGGAGGAGAGAGGATGGAGGAGGGAAAGGGAGAGAGGATGGAAAGGGAGAGGATGGAGAGGGAGAGAGGATGGAGGAGGGAAAGGTAGAGAGGATGGAGGAGGGAAAGGTAGAGAGGGATGGAGGAGGGAAAGGTAGAGAGGGATGGAGGAGGGAAAGGTAGAGAGGGATGGAGGAGGGAAAGGTAGAGAGGATGGAGAAGGGAAAGGTAGAGAGGGATGGAGGAGGGAAAGGTAGAGAGGGATGGAGGAGGGAAAGGTAGAGAGGATGGAGGAGGGAAAGGGAGAGAGGATGGAGGAGGGAAAGGGAGAGAGGATGGAGGAGGGACAGGGAGAGAGGATGGAGGAGGGAAAGGGAGAGAGGATGGAGGAGGGAAAGGGAGAGAGGATGGACGAGGGAAAGGGAGAGAGGATGGAGGAGGGAAAGGGAGAGAGGATGGACGAGGGAAAGGGAGAGAGGATGGAGGAGGGAAAGGGAGAGAGGGATGGAGGAGGGAAAGGGAGAGAGGATGGAGGAGGGAAAGGGAGAGAGGATGGAAAGAGGATGGAGGAGGGAAAGAGGATGGAGGGGGGAAAGGTAGAGAGGATGGAGGAGGGAAAGGGAGAGAGGATGGAGGAGGGAAAGGTAGAGAGGATGGAGGAGGGAAAGGGAGAGAGGATGGAGGAGGGAAAGGGAGAGAGGATGGAGGAGGGAAAGGTAGAGAGGATGGAGGAGGGACAGGGAGAGAGGATGGAGGAGGGAAAGGTAGAGAGGATGGAGGAGAGAGGATGGAGGAGGTGAAAGGTAGAGAGGATGGAGGAGGGACAGGGAGAGAGGATGGACGAGGGAAAGGTAGAGAGGATGGAGGAGGGAAAGGTAGAGAGGATGGAGGAGGGAAAAGGAGAGAGGATGGAGGAGGGAAAGGTAGAGAGGATGGAGGAGGGAAAGGTAGAGAGGATGGAGGAGGGAAAGGTAGAGAGGATGGAGGAGAGAGGATGGAGGAGGGAAAGGGAGAGAGGATGGAAAGGGAGAGAGGATGGAGAGGGAGAGAGGATGGAGGAGGGAAAGGTAGAGAGGATGGAGGAGGGAAAGGTAGAGAGGGATGGAGGAGGGAAAGGTAGAGAGGGATGGAGGAGGGAAAGGTAGAGAGGGATGGAGGAGGGAAAGGTAGAGAGGATGGAGAAGGGAAAGGTAGAGAGGGATGGAGGAGGGAAAGGTAGAGAGGGATGGAGGAGGGAAAGGTAGAGAGGATGGAGGAGGGAAAGGGAGAGAGGATGGAGGAGGGAAAGGGAGAGAGGATGGAGGAGGGAAAGGGAGAGAGGATGGAGGAGGGACAGGGAGAGAGGATGGAGGAGGGAAAGGGAGAGAGGATGGAGGAGGGAAAGGGAGAGAGGATGGACGAGGGAAAGGGAGAGAGGATGGAGGAGGGAAAGGGAGAGAGGATGGACGAGGGAAAGGGAGAGAGGATGGAGGAGGGAAAGGGAGAGAGGGATGGAGGAGGGAAAGGGAGAGAGGATGGAGGAGGGAAAGGGAGAGAGGATGGAGGAGGGAAAGGGAGAGAGGGATGGAGGAGGGAAAGGGAGAGAGGATGGAGGAGGGAAAGGGAGAGAGGATGGAGGAGGGAAAGGGAGAGAGGATGGAGGAGGGAAAGGGAGAGAGGGATGGAGGAGGGAAAGGTAGAGAGGATGGAGGAGGGAAAGGTAGAGAGGGATGGAGGAGGGAAAGGTAGAGAGGGATGGAGGAGGGAAAGGTAGAGAGGGATGGAGGAGGGAAAGGTAGAGAGGGATGGAGAAGGGAAAGGTAGAGAGGGATGGAGGAGGGAAAGGTAGAGAGGATGGAGGAGGGAAAGGTAGAGAGGATGGAGGAGGGAAAGGGAGAGAGGATGGAGGAGGGAAAGGGAGAGAGGATGGAGGAGGGAAAGGGAGAGAGGATGGAGGAGGGACAGGGAGAGAGGATGGAGGAGGGAAAGGGAGAGAGAATGGAGGAGGGAAAGGGAGAGAGGATGGAGGAGGGAAAGGGAGAGAGGGATGGAGGAGGGAAAGAGGATGGAGGAGGGACAGGGAGAGAGGATGGAGGAGGGAAAGGGAGAGAGGATGGAGGAGGGACAGGGAGAGAGGATGGAGGAGGGACAGGGAGAGAGGATGGAGGAGGGAAAGGGAGAGAGAATGGAGGAGGGAAAGGGAGAGAGGATGGAGGAGGGAAAGGGAGAGAGGGATGGAGGAGGGAAAGAGGATGGAGGAGGGACAGGGAGAGAGGATGGAGGAGGGAAAGGGAGAGAGGGATGGAGGAGGGAAAGGTAGAGAGGGATGGAGGAGGGAAAGGTAGAGAGGGATGGAGAAGGGAAAGGTAGAGAGGGATGGAGGAGGGAAAGGTAGAGAGGATGGAGGAGGGAAAGGTAGAGAGGATGGAGGAGGGAAAGGGAGAGAGGATGGAGGAGGGACAGGGAGAGAGGATGGAGGAGGGACAGGGAGAGAGGATGGAGGAGGGACAGGGAGAGAGGATGGAGGAGGGAAAGGGAGAGAGAATGGAGGAGGGAAAGGGAGAGAGGATGGAGGAGGGAAAGGGAGAGAGGGATGGAGGAGGGAAAGAGGATGGAGGAGGGACAGGGAGAGAGGATGGAGGAGGGAAAGGGAGAGAGGGATGGAGGAGGGAAAGGTAGAGAGGATGGAGGAGGGAAAGGGAGAGAGGATGGAGGAGGGAAAGGGAGAGAGGGATGGAGGAGGGAAAGGGAGAGAGGATGGAGGAGGGAAAGGTAGAGAGGATGGAGGAGGGAAAGGTAGAGAGGGATGGAGGAGGGAAAGGTAGAGAGGGATGGAGGAGGGAAAGGTAGAGAGGGATGGAGGAGGGAAAGGTAGAGAGGGATGGAGAAGGGAAAGGTAGAGAGGGATGGAGGAGGGAAAGGTAGAGAGGGATGGAGGAGGGAAAGGTAGAGAGGGATGGAGGAGGGAAAGGTAGAGAGGATGGAGGAGGGAAAGGGAGAGAGGATGGAGGAGGGAAAGGGAGAGAGGATGGAGGAGGGGCAGGGAGAGAGGATGGAGGAGGGAAAGGGAGAGAGGATGGAGGAGGGACAGGGAGAGAGGATGGAGGAGGGAAAGGGAGAGAGGATGGACGAGGGAACGGGAGAGAGGATGGAGGAGGGAAAGGGAGAGAGGGATGGAGGAGGGAAAGGGAGAGAGGGATGGAGGAGGGAAAGGGAGAGAGGATGGAGGAGGGAAAGGGAGAGAGGATGGAGGAGGGAAAGGGAGAGAGGATGGAGGAGGGAAAGGGAGAGAGGGATGGAGGAGGGAAAGGTAGAGAGGATGGAGGAGGGAAAGGTAGAGAGGGATGGAGGAGGGAAAGGTAGAGAGGGATGGAGGAGGGAAAGGTAGAGAGGGATGGAGGAGGGAAAGGTAGAGAGGGATGGAGAAGGGAAAGGTAGAGAGGGATGGAGGAGGGAAAGGTAGAGAGGATGGAGGAGGGAAAGGTAGAGAGGATGGAGGAGGGAAAGGGAGAGAGGATGGAGGAGGGACAGGGAGAGAGGATGGAGGAGGGACAGGGAGAGAGGATGGAGGAGGGAAAGGGAGAGAGAATGGAGGAGGGAAAGGGAGAGAGGATGGAGGAGGGAAAGGGAGAGAGGGATGGAGGAGGGAAAGAGGATGGAGGAGGGACAGGGAGAGAGGATGGAGGAGGGAAAGGGAGAGAGGGATGGAGGAGGGAAAGGTAGAGAGGATGGAGGAGGGAAAGGGAGAGAGGATGGAGGAGGGAAAGGGAGAGAGGGATGGAGGAGGGAAAGGGAGAGAGGATGGAGGAGGGAAAGGTAGAGAGGATGGAGGAGGGAAAGGGAGAGAGGGATGGAGGAGGGAAAGGGAGAGAGGGATGGAGGAGGGAAAGAGGATGGAGGAGGGAAAGAGGATGGAGGAGGGAAAGAGGATGGAGGAGGGAAAGGGAGAGAGGATGGAGGAGGGAAAGAGGATGGAGGAGGGAAAGAGGATGGAGGAGGGAAAGAGGATGGAGGAGGGAAAGAGGATGGAGGAGGGAAAGAGGATGGAGGAGGGAAAGGGAGAGAGGATGGAGGAGGGAAAGGTAGAGAGGATGGAGGAGGGAAAGGGAGAGAGGATGGAGGAGGGAAAGGTAGAGAGGATGGAGGAGGGAAAGGGAGAGAGGATGGAGGAGGGAAAGGGAGAGAGGATGGAGGAGGGAAAGGTAGAGAGGATGGAGGAGGGACAGGGAGAGAGGATGGAGGAGGGAAAGGTAGAGAGGATGGAGGAGAGAGGATGGAGGAGGTGAAAGGTAGAGAGGATGGAGGAGGGACAGGGAGAGAGGATGGACGAGGGAAAGGTAGAGAGGATGGAGGAGGGAAAGATAGAGAGGATGGAGGAGGGAAAAGGAGAGAGGATGGAGGAGGGAAAGGTAGAGAGGATGGAGGAGGGAAAGGTAAAGAGGATGGAGGAGAGAGGATGGAGGAGGGAAAGGGAGAGAGGATGGAGAGGGAGAGAGGATGGAGGAGGGAAAGGTAGAGAGGATGGAGGAGGGAAAGGTAGAGAGGATGGAGGAGGGAAAGGTAGAGAGGATGGAGGAGGGAAAGGTAGAGAGGGATGGAGGAGGGAAAGGTAGAGAGGGATGGAGGAGGGAAAGGTAGAGAGGGATGGAGGAGGGAAAGGTAGAGAGGGATGGAGAAGGGAAAGGTAGAGAGGGATGGAGGAGGGAAAGGTAGAGAGGATGGAGGAGGGAAAGGTAGAGAGGATGGAGGAGGGAAAGGGAGAGAGGATGGAGGAGGGAAAGGGAGAGAGGATGGAGGAGGGAAAGGGAGAGAGGATGGAGGAGGGACAGGGAGAGAGGATGGAGGAGGGAAAGGGAGAGAGGATGGAGGAGGGAAAGGGAGAGAGGATGGAGGAGGGAAAGGGAGAGAGGATGGAGGAGGGAAAGGGAGAGAGGGATGGAGGAGGGAAAGAGGATGGAGGAGGGACAGGGAGAGAGGATGGAGGAGGGAAAGGGAGAGAGGGATGGAGGAGGGAAAGGTAGAGAGGATGGAGGAGGGAAAGGGAGAGAGGGATGGAGGAGGGAAAGGGGGAGAGGATGGAGGAGGGAAAGGTAGAGAGGATGGAGGAGGGAAAGGGAGAGAGGGATGGAGGAGGGAAAGGGAGAGAGGGATGGAGTAGGGAAAGGGAGAGAGGGATGGAGGAGGGAAAGAGGATGGAGGAGGGAAAGAGGATGGAGGAGGGAAAGGGAGAGAGGATGGAGGAGGGAAAGGGAGAGAGGATGGAGGAGGGAAAGGTAGAGAGGATGGAGGAGGGAAAGGGAGAGAGGATGGAGGAGGGAAAGGGAGAGAGGATGGAGGAGGGAAAGGTAGAGAGGATGGAGGAGGGACAGGGAGAGAGGATGGAGGAGGGAAAGGTAGAGAGGATGGAGGAGAGAGGATGGAGGAGGTGAAAGGTAGAGAGGATGGAGGAGGGACAGGGAGAGAGGATGGACGAGGGAAAGGTAGAGAGGATGGAGGAGGGAAAGGTAGAGAGGATGGAGGAGGGAAAAGGAGAGAGGATGGAGGAGGGAAAGGTAGAGAGGATGGAGGAGGGAAAGGTAGAGAGGATGGAGGAGGGAAAGGTAGAGAGGATGGAGGAGAGAGGATGGAGGAGGGAAAGGGAGAGAGGATGGAAAGGGAGAGAGGATGGAGAGGGAGAGAGGATGGAGGAGGGAAAGGTAGAGAGGATGGAGGAGGGAAAGGTAGAGAGGGATGGAGGAGGGAAAGGTAG
Organism: Oncorhynchus clarkii lewisi; assembly: GCF_045791955.1. Lineage (NCBI taxonomy): Eukaryota > Metazoa > Chordata > Actinopteri > Salmoniformes > Salmonidae > Oncorhynchus > Oncorhynchus clarkii. Next base: position 34,882 of record NW_027257999.1, read on the forward strand.
AGAGGGATGGAGGAGGGAAAGGTAGAGAGGGATGGAGGAGGGAAAGGTAGAGAGGATGGAGAAGGGAAAGGTAGAGAGGGATGGAGGAGGGAAAGGTAGAGAGGGATGGAGGAGGGAAAGGTAGAGAGGATGGAGGAGGGAAAGGGAGAGAGGATGGAGGAGGGACAGGGAGAGAGGATGGAGGAGGGAAAGGGAGAGAGGATGGAGGAGGGAAAGGGAGAGAGGATGGACGAGGGAAAGGGAGAGAGGATGGAGGAGGGAAAGGGAGAGAGGATGGACGAGGGAAAGGGAGAGAGGATGGAGGAGGGAAAGGGAGAGAGGGATGGAGGAGGGAAAGGGAGAGAGGATGGAGGAGGGAAAGGGAGAGAGGATGGAAAGAGGATGGAGGAGGGAAAGAGGATGGAGGGGGGAAAGGTAGAGAGGATGGAGGAGGGAAAGGGAGAGAGGATGGAGGAGGGAAAGGTAGAGAGGATGGAGGAGGGAAAGGGAGAGAGGATGGAGGAGGGAAAGGGAGAGAGGATGGAGGAGGGAAAGGTAGAGAGGATGGAGGAGGGACAGGGAGAGAGGATGGAGGAGGGAAAGGTAGAGAGGATGGAGGAGAGAGGATGGAGGAGGTGAAAGGTAGAGAGGATGGAGGAGGGACAGGGAGAGAGGATGGACGAGGGAAAGGTAGAGAGGATGGAGGAGGGAAAGGTAGAGAGGATGGAGGAGGGAAAAGGAGAGAGGATGGAGGAGGGAAAGGTAGAGAGGATGGAGGAGGGAAAGGTAGAGAGGATGGAGGAGGGAAAGGTAGAGAGGATGGAGGAGAGAGGATGGAGGAGGGAAAGGGAGAGAGGATGGAAAGGGAGAGAGGATGGAGAGGGAGAGAGGATGGAGGAGAGGGAGAGAGGATGGAGGAGGGAAAGGTAGAGAGGATGGAGGAGGGAAAGGTAGAGAGGGATGGAGGAGGGAAAGGTAGAGAGGGATGGAGGAGGGAAAGGTAGAGAGGATGGAGAAGGGAAAGGTAGAGAGGGATGGAGGAGGGAAAGGTAGAGAGGGATGGAGGAGGGAAAGGTAGAGAGGATGGAGGAGGGAAAGGGAGAGAGGATGGAGGAGGGAAAGGGAGAGAGGATGGAGGAGGGACAGGGAGAGAGGATGGAGGAGGGACAGGGAGAGAGGATGGAGGAGGGAAAGGGAGAGAGGATGGAGGAGGGAAAGGGAGAGAGGATGGACGAGGGAAAGGGAGAGAGGATGGAGGAGGGAAAGGGAGAGAGGATGGACGAGGGAAAGGGAGAGAGGATGGAGGAGGGAAAGGGAGAGAGGGATGGAGGAGGGAAAGGGAGAGAGGATGGAGGAGGGAAAGGGAGAGAGGATGGAGGAGGGAAAGGGAGAGAGGGATGGAGGAGGGAAAGGGAGAGAGGATGGAGGAGGGAAAGGGAGAGAGGATGGAGGAGGGAAAGGGAGAGAGGATGGAGGAGGGAAAGGGAGAGAGGGATGGAGGAGGGAAAGGTAGAGAGGATGGAGGAGGGAAAGGTAGAGAGGGATGGAGGAGGGAAAGGTAGAGAGGGATGGAGGAGGGAAAGGTAGAGAGGGATGGAGGAGGGAAAGGTAGAGAGGGATGGAGAAGGGAAAGGTAGAGAGGGATGGAGGAGGGAAAGGTAGAGAGGATGGAGGAGGGAAAGGTAGAGAGGATGGAGGAGGGAAAGGGAGAGAGGATGGAGGAGGGAAAGGGAGAGAGGATGGAGGAGGGAAAGGGAGAGAGGATGGAGGAGGGACAGGGAGAGAGGATGGAGGAGGGAAAGGGAGAGAGAATGGAGGAGGGAAAGGGAGAGAGGATGGAGGAGGGAAAGGGAGAGAGGGATGGAGGAGGGAAAGAGGATGGAGGAGGGACAGGGAGAGAGGATGGAGGAGGGAAAGGGAGAGAGGGATGGAGGAGGGAAAGGTAGAGAGGATGGAGGAGGGAAAGGGAGAGAGGATGGAGGAGGGAAAGGGAGAGAGGGATGGAGGAGGGAAAGGGAGAGAGGATGGAGGAGGGAAAGGTAGAGAGGATGGAGGAGGGAAAGGGAGAGAGGGATGGAGGAGGGAAAGGGAGAGAGGGATGGAGGAGGGAAAGAGGATGGAGGAGGGAAAGAGGATGGAGGAGGGAAAGAGGATGGAGGAGGGAAAGGGAGAGAGGATGGAGGAGGGAAAGAGGATGGAGGAGGGAAAGAGGATGGAGGAGGGAAAGAGGATGGAGGAGGGAAAGGGAGAGAGGATGGAGGAGGGAAAGGTAGAGAGGATGGAGGAGGGAAAGGGAGAGAGGATGGAGGAGGGAAAGGTAGAGAGGATGGAGGAGGGAAAGGGAGAGAGGATGGAGGAGGGAAAGGGAGAGAGGATGGAGGAGGGAAAGGTAGAGAGGATGGAGGAGGGACAGGGAGAGAGGATGGAGGAGGGAAAGGTAGAGAGGATGGAGGAGAGAGGATGGAGGAGGTGAAAGGTAGAGAGGATGGAGGAGGGACAGGGAGAGAGGATGGACGAGGGAAAGGTAGAGAGGATGGAGGAGGGAAAGGTAGAGAGGATGGAGGAGAGAGGATGGAGGAGGGAAAGGGAGAGAGGATGGAGGGAAAGGGAGAGAGGATGGAGAGGGAGAGAGGATGGAGGAGGGAAAGGTAGAGAGGATGGAGGAGGGAAAGGTAGAGAGGGATGGAGGAGGGAAAGGTAGAGAGGGATGGAGGAGGGAAAGGTAGAGAGGGATGGAGGAGGGAAAGGTAGAGAGGATGGAGGAGGGAAAGGTAGAGAGGATGGAGGAGGGAAAGGGAGAGAGGATGGAGGAGGGAAAGGGAGAGAGGATGGAGGAGGGAAAGGGAGAGAGGATGGAGGAGGGAAAGGGAGAGAGGATGGAGGAGGGAAAGGGAGAGAGGATGGAGGAGGGACAGGGAGAGAGGATGGAGGAGGGAAAGGGAGAGAGGATGGAGGAGGGAAAGGGAGAGAGGATGGAGGAGGGAAAGGGAGAGAGGATGGAGGAGGGAAAGGGAGAGAGGATGGAGGAGGGAAAGGGAGAGAGGATGGAGGAGGGAAAGGGAGAGAGGGATGGAGGAGGGAAAGGGAGAGAGGGATGGAGGAGGGAAAGAGGATGGAGGAGGGACAGGGAGAGAGGATGGAGGAGGGAAAGGGAGAGAGGGATGGAGGAGGGAAAGGTAGAGAGGATGGAGGAGGGAAAGGGAGAGAGGATGGAGGAGGGAAAGGGAGAGAGGGATGGAGGAGGGAAAGGGAGAGAGGATGGAGGAGGGAAAGGTAGAGAGGATGGAGGAGGGAAAGGGAGAGAGGGATGGAGGAGGGAAAGGGAGAGAGGGATGGAGGAGGGAAAGGGAGAGAGGATGGAGGAGGGAAAGAGGATGGAGGAGGGAAAGAGGATGGAGGAGGGAAAGGGTGAGAGGATGGAGGAGGGAAAGAGGATGGAGGAGGGAAAGAGGATGGAGGAGGGAAAGGGAGAGAGGGTGGAGGAGGGAAAGGGAGAGAGGGTGGAGGAGGGAAAGGGAGAGAGGGTGGAGGAGGGAAAGGTAGAGAGGGTGGAGGAGGGAAAGGTAGAGAGGGTGGAGGAGGGAAAGGGAGAGAGGATGGAGGAGGGAAAGGGAGAGAGGGATGGAGGAGGGAAAGGGAGAGAGGGATGGAGGAGGGAAAGGGAGAGAGGGATGGAGGAGGGAAAGGGAGAGAGGATGGAGGAGGGAAAGGGAGAGAGGGATGGAGGAGGGAAAGGGAGAGAGGATGGAGGAGGGAAAGGGAGAGAGGGATGGAGGAGGGAAAGGGAGAGAGGATGGAGGAGGGAAAGGGAGAGAGGGATGGAGGAGGGAAAGGGAGAGAGGATGGAGGAGGGAAAGGTAGAGAGGATGGAGGAGGGAAAGGTAGAGAGGGATGGAGGAGGGAAAGGTAGAGAGGGATGGAGGAGGGAAAGGTAGAGAGGGATGGAGGAGGGAAAGGTAGAGAGGGATGGAGGAGGGAAAGGTAGAGAGGATGGAGAAGGGAAAGGTAGAGAGGGATGGAGGAGGGAAAGGTAGAGAGGATGGAGGAGGGAAAGGTAGAGAGGATGGAGGAGGGAAAGGTAGAGAGGATGGAGGAGGGAAAGGGAGAGAGGATGGAGGAGGGAAAGGGAGAGAGGATGGAGGAGGGACAGGGAGAGAGGATGGAGGAGGGAAAGGGAGAGAGGATGGAGGAGGGAAAGGGAGAGAGGATGGAGGAGGGAAAGGGAGAGAGGATGGAGGAGGGAAAGAGGGATGGAGGAGGGAAAGAGGATGGAGGAGGGACAGGGAGAGAGGATGGAGGAGGGAAAGGGAGAGAGGGATGGAGGAGGGAAAGGGAGAGAGGATGGAGGAGGGAAAGGGAGAGAGGGATGGAGGAGGGAAAGGGAGAGAGGATGGAGGAGGGAAAGGTAGAGAGGATGGAGGAGGGAAAGGTAGAGAGGATGGAGGAGGGAAAGGGAGAGAGGATGGAGGAGGGAAAGGGAGAGAGGGATGGAGGAGGGAAAGGGAGAGAGGGATGGAGGAGGGAAAGAGGATGGAGGAGGGAAAGAGGATGGAGGAGGGAAAGAGGATGGAGGAGGGAAAGAGGATGGAGGAGGGAAAGAGGATGGAGGAGGGAAAGAGGATGGAGGAGGGAAAGAGGATGGAGGAGGGACAGGGAGAGAGGATGGAGGAGGGAAAGGGAGAGAGGGTGGAGGAGGGAAAGGGAGAGAGGGTGGAGGAGGGAAAGGTAGAGAGGGTGGAGTAGGGAAAGGGAGAGAGGGTGGAGGAGGGAAAGGTAGAGAGGATGGAGAAGGGAAAGGGAGAGAGGGATGGAGGAGGGAAAGGGAGAGAGGGATGGAGGAGGGAAAGGGAGAGAGGATGGAGGAGGGAAAGGGAGAGAGGGATGGAGGAGGGAAAGGGAGAGATGATGGAGGAGGGAAAGGGAGAGAGGGATGGAGGAGGGAAAGGGAGAGAGGATGGAGGAGGGAAAGGGAGAGAGGGATGGAGGAGGGAAAGGGAGAGAGGATGGAGGAGGGAAAGGGAGAGAGGGTGGAGGAGGGAAAGGGAGAGAGGGTGGAGGAGGGAAAGGGAGAGAGGGTGGAGGAGGGAAAGGGAGAGAGGATGGAGGAGGGAAAGGGAGAGAGGGATGGATGGTAAATCAAATCAGACTGGAACTAATGAAGTGTAGTGTGTGTCTCGTCTGTGTGTGAGAGAAATCGGTTCCTTAAACTAGCCGGGTACAATCAGACCTCAGCCATCTCTAACTACTTTAACGTTACTTGATTGGCATAGGTAGCTGAATCAGCTAAGGTAACTGTTAGCTAGCTAAGTTAGCTAAACAAAATGTTGGATAGACCAAGGAAGTGTAGACAAAACGTTATCTAACTTTTGGACTCCACTAGGACCAGATAACGAAGACAATTCACTCTCGATTGTCTCAATATTTAAGTAAAATAAAGCTAAACTATAATAATAGCATGACTTGACTTCTTACCCTGGTCGCTTTCTCCCACACCTGGTTGAGTTTAGCTATCCTAAATTCCACCGTGCTCTTACCGTCCACGGACGGTTTCTGATCGTTCATTTCTCGAGAATACTTTCCTGCAATCGCCCCGACTGCGAGACACAACACCGCGAATAAACAACCGAACTTCATTTTTGCACCGTACCGGAAAATGGATGGAATAAATCTTAAAAATGAAACGCAATTTCAGAGCTACGGTCTATCTAACTCCGAGTACTTCAAGTCATGTGTTTAGAAGAGGCGGACGCGTCCTGAACTGCATTATGGGATATGTAGTTTTAGAAAAAACACTATAAACTGGGTTTCCAGTTCTGGGGAAAGGGTTTGTAAACATACAATACCCACAATGCACCTCGTAATCGTCTCCTAGTAACGGAGGAAGTGGGAGGCTTTGAGCAAATAGGAATCATCCACGCGTTGGATTGAGAAGGGATTTAGGGTTTAGCAATTTTACACCACACAGGCATAATTTAATGTTGGCTAGCTTTCACACATGAAACAGCCTACTCAAGCAGTAATAAGTCACCCATTTTGTGTTAACCATTTAGTTTACTAAACTAGGTATTGATTGGCGCCTGCACACACACACACACAAAGTTGTCTATGTTGGTTGTGTAGTTGCCATGGCGCCCTAGCAGCCTAAGCACAGAGCTCATGTACATGGTAAATTATTTATAAGTGTTTTTAAATTGTGTTTTTAAATATTTGCAGATGGACTGGCAGCTTGCTAGTTGTTTTTGTTTGAATGATGCATCTGTACCAGCTTTGTTGTTTTTTCACCCTTGGCTGCCTGTTCCTGGTCTTTTGAAAACTCAGGAGTCACCTGAAGCACTAGAGGAATGGCAGAGGGCTCGTAGTGAGGACGACTGGCTACTACTCTGAACTGTGTGTGGTGAACTTTCTGGTGCCCAGAGCTGCTGAGGCAGAGGGCTCGTAGTGAGGACGACTGGCTACTACTCTGAACTGTGTGTGGTGAACTTTCTGGTGCCCAGAGCTGCTGAGGCAGAGGCCTCGTAGTGAGGACGACTGGCTACTACTCTGAACTGTGTGGTGAACTTTCTGGTGCCCAGAGCTGCTGAGACATCAAGTGGGTGCTACTCAGAGGGAAGGAGGACACTCAGGCTGATTCCCAGAGTAGCCCTCTACAAAGATCATCACTAGACTGTTCATCAACCACCTTCCTCTGATCATGATATGTCCCTCTCCATCTTTTAGAGGATGCATGAACTCAAAGACTTGGCCTCTATTGGCTGACCTAATTATCGTTAGACTTGGCCTCTATTGGTTGACCAAATTATCGTTAGACTTGGCCTCTATTGGTTGACCTAATTATAGTTAGGTCAACCAATAGAGGCAAAGTCTAACAATAATTAGGCAATTCATGATGATGTACTGGTTGTTCTAACTCTAGTTAGACTACTCATGTACTGGTTGTTCTAACTCTAGTTAGACTACTCATGTACTGGTTGTTCTAACTCTAGTTAGACTACTCATGTAATGGTTGTTCTAACTCTAGTTAGACTACTCATGTAATGGTTGTTCTAACTCTAGTTAGACTACTCATGTACTGGTTGTTCTAACTCTAGTTAGACTACTCATGTACTGGTTGATCTAACTATAATTAGGAAATTCATGATGATGTACTGGTTGATCTAACTATAGTTAGACTACTCATGTACTGGTTGTTCTAACTCTAGTTAGACTACTCATGTACTGGTTGTTCTAACTCTAGTTAGACTACTCATGTACTGGTTGTTCTAACTCTAGTTAGACTACTCATGTACTGGTTGTTCTAACTCTAGTTAGACAACTCATGTACTGGTTGTTCTAACTCTAGTTAGACTACTCATGTACTGGTTGTTCTAACTCTAGTTAGACTACTCATGTACTGGTTGTTCTAACTCTAGTTAGACTACTCATGTACTGGTTGTTTTAACTCTAGTTAGACTACTCATGTACTGGTTGTTCTAACTAGTTAGACTACTCATGTACTGGTTGTTCTAACTCTAGTTAGATTACTCATGTACTGGTTGTTCTAACTCTAGTTAGACTACTCATGTACTGGTTGTTCTAACTATAGTTAGACTACTCATGTACTGGTTGTTCTAACTCTAGTTAGACTACTCATGTACTGGTTGTTCTAACTCTAGTTAGACTACTCATGTACTGGTTGTTCTAACTCTAGTTAGACAACTCATGTACTGGTTGTTCTAACTAGTTAGACTACTCATGTACTGGTTGATCTAACTATAGTTAGACTACTCATGTACTGGTTGTTCTAACTCTAGTTAGACTACTCATGTACTGGTTGTTCTAACTCTAGTTAGACTACTCATGTACTGGTTGTTCTAACTCTAGTTAGACTACTCATGTACTGGTTGTTCTAACTCTAGTTAGACTACTCATGTACTGGTTGTTCTAACTCTAGTTAGACTACTCATGTACTGGTTGTTCTAACTCTAGTAAGACTACTCATGAACTGGTTGTTCTAACTCTAGTTAGACTACTCATGTACTGGTTGTTCTAACTCTAGTTAGACTACTCATGTACTGGTTGATCTAACTCTAGTTAGACTACTCCTGTACTGGTTGTTCTAACTCTAGTTAGACTACTCATGTACTGGTTGATCTAACTATAATTAGGAAATTCATGATGATGTACTGGTTGATCTAACTATAGTTAGACTACTCATGTACTGGTTGTTCTAACTCTAGTTAGACTACTCATGTACTGGTTGTTCTAACTCTAGTTAGACTACTCATGTACTGGTTGTTCTAACTCTAGTTAGACTACTCATGTACTGGTTGTTCTAACTATAGTTAGACTACTCATGTACTGGTTGATCTAACTCTAGTTAGACTACTCCTGTACTGGTTGTTCTAACTCTAGTTAGACTACTCCTGTACTGGTTGTTCTAACTCTAGTTAGACTACTCCTGTACTGGTTGTTCTAACTCTAGTTAGACTACTCATGTACTGGTTGTTCTAACTATAGTTAGACTACTCATGTACTGGTTGATCTAACTCTAGTTAGACTACTCCTGTACTGGTTGTTCTAACTCTAGTTAGACTACTCCTGTACTGGTTGTTCTAACTCTAGTTAGACTACTCCTGTACTGGTTGTTCTAACTCTAGTTAGACTACTCATGTACTGGTTGTTCTAACTCTAGTTAGACTACTCATGTACTGGTTGTTCTAACTCTAGTTAGTCTACTCATGTACTGGTTGTTCTAACTCTAGTTAGACTACTCATGTACTGGTTGTTCTAACTCTAGTTAGACTATTCATGTACTGGTTGTTAGTTTTTTTGTGTGTTTAAAGTGCTTTGAGATTCTTATGAACAGTGCTATAGAAATATAATAAATGATTATTATAATGATTATTATTCCGACTGTATCTGCATTGTTACCCAATAATATGCCTGAGAATCGACCAACCCATTCCACATTCCGAACCACAATCTTAGAACCATTTATTGCAGCATCACAATGGCCCGGTAACCAAAACAAAAGAACCCTTCTATTCCTCTACACAAGCGCTATGGCAACAATCTAACAGTGTTTATTTTGAAAATCTAAATCTACCCCATACTAAAAAAAAAAAATTAAAAAAGAGATTTCCAGACCTGCAGATTTGAACCGTTCACCACACATCCTATTATTTGATGGAGAAACATTTTCACAAGATGAATCTTGACGACAGTCACAGACCTACTATTGGGCCTACTACAAACGATCACAATTCAAATTCTGAGTTCTCCATGCCAGCATGCAGCAGACCTCTGCCTCCTCGTAGGGACTCAGTCTACTGGCAGGCTGGCCAGTCTCTGGAGGTCGGGGGGCGAAGTCTTCGCAAAACAGAGCAGAGAGAGAGACGGCTAACGGCTGCTTCTAGAGACACCTCTTCATGGGTGAGTGAGCTAAATGTAATGATATCCTAAATGGGCCTCTAGGGAATATGGTGCCTTTGTGACATAGGTTGAAGAGACTCAGGCTATGACAAGACAGCTCAGGAAACCTTCTAGAGACACTTATTTCTGGGCTCCCGAAGTGGCTCAGCGGTCTAAGGCACTGCATCTCAGTGCTAGAGGCGTCACTACAGATCCTGGTTCGATTCCAGGCTGTATCACAACCGGCTGTGATTGGGAGTTCCACAGGGCGACGCACAATTGTCCCAGAGTCATTTGGCTGGGGTAGGCCGTCATTGTAAATAAGAATTTGTTCTTAACTGACTTGCCTAGTTAAAAAAAAATATAGATATATTTTTTTATGGCTCAGCGAGTGAGTTAAATGATAGAGAACCTTGTCTACGATACAGGACACTGATGGTCATAAGGATCATCAGACTGGGTGCCAGGCTAAAGGCTGGTTAAATCATGGCCATAGATTAGACTGATTATAGCCTGGTTCAGAACAATACAAAGTGTTTCCTTGACAACATAGAACTATCCCATTCTATTCCAATTACCATATTAACCAAGTCTAATGTAATTCAAGGTTAATCTATAACGATGAATCACATGTTTAGTTAATTAACTAAGCCTGGATTCAGACCTTTAGACTGTGTTACCAGACTGTGTTCCTAATGGATCCCTGTAGAGACACAGCCCCTAGACGTTAGATTCAGACCTGTAGACTGCGTTACCAGACTGTGTTAACAGACTGTGTTCCTAATGGATCCCTGTAGAGACACAGCCCCTAGACGTTAGATTCAGACCGTTAGACTGTGTTACCAGACTGTGTTCCTAATGGATCCCCATAGAGACACAGCCCCTAGATGTTAGATTCAGACCTGTAGACTGTGTTACCAGACTGTGTTCCTAATGGATCCCTGTAGAGACACAGCCCCTAGATGTTAGATTCAGACCTTTAGACTGTGTTACCAGACTGTGTTCCTAATGGATCCCTGTAGACTGTGTTACCAGACTGTGTTCCTAATGGATCCCTGTAGAGACACAGCCCCTAGACGTTAGATTCAGACCTGTAGACTGTGTTACCAGACTGTGTTCCTAATGGATCCCTGTAGAGACACAGCCCCTAGATGTTAGATTCAGACCTTTAGACTGTGTTACCAGACTGTGTTACCAGACTGTGTTCCTAATGGATCCCTGTAGAGACACAGCCCCTAGACGTTAGATTCAGACCTGTAGACTGTGTTACCAGACTGTGTTCCTAATGGATCCCTGTAGAGACACAGCCCCTAGATGTTAGATTCAGACCTTTAGACTGTGTTACTAGTGGATCCCTGTAGAGACACAGCCCCTAGATGTTAGATTCAGACCTTTAGACTGTGTTACCAGACTGTGTTACTAGTGGATCCCTATAGAGACACAGCCCCTAGACCTTAGATTCAGACCTTTAGACTGTGTTACCAGACTGTGTTACCAGACTGTGTTCCTAATGGATCCCCATAGAGACACAGCCCCTAGATGTTAGATTCAGACCTGTAGACTGTGTTACCAGACTGTGTTCCTAATGGATCCCTGTAGAGACACAGCCCCTAGATGTTAGATTCAGACCTTTAGACTGTGTTACCAGACGGTGTTCCTAATGGATCCCTGGTGGAGACACAGCCCCTAGATGTTAGATTCAGACCTGTAGACTGTGTTCCTAATGGATCCCTGTAGAGACACAGCCCCTAGATGTTAGATTCAGACCTTTAGACTGTGTTACCAGACTGTGTTCCTAATGGATCCCTGTAGAGACACAGCCCCTAGACGTTAGATTCAGACCTGTAGACTGTGTTCCTAATGGATCCCTATAGAGACACAGCCCCTAGATGTTAGATTCAGACCTTTAGACTGTGTTACCAGACTGTGTTACCAGACTGTGTTCCTAATGGATCCCCATAGAGACACAGCCCCTAGACGTTAGATTCAGAACTGTAGACTGTGTTCCTAATGGATCCCTATAGAGACACAGCCCCTAGATGTTAGATTCAGACCTGTAGACTGTGTTCCTAATGGATCCCCATAGAGACACAGCCCCTAGATGTTAGATTCAGACCTGTAGACCTGTGTTACCAGACTGTGTCTATCCAGTCAGACTCCCATATAATACCATGGGTGTAGCTGATGTCAGACTCCCATATAATACCATGGGTGTAGCTGATGTCAGCTGCTCAGGAAAAACAAACGTCAGCAGAAAGTTGAACCCCGACCTCATAATTCCACAGTTCCCTGACTTGGGCCACTTCAACCAGGGTTTACTACCCCTCTTCACTCTGTGTTCCAAAGGGCACCCTATTCCCTATGTAGAGCACTACTTTAGACCAGAGCCTATGGCACCCTATTCCCTATGTAGTGCAATACTTTAGACCAGAACCATATTCCCTATGTAGTGCACTAGTTTAGACCAGAGCCCTATTCCCTATGTAGTGCACTAGTTTAGACCAGAGCCCTATTCCCTATGTAGTGCATTACTTTAGACCAGAGCCCTATGGCACCCTATTCCCTATATAGTGCACTACTTTAGACCAGAGCCCTATGGCACCCTATTCCCTATATAGTGCACTACTTTAGACCAGAGCCCTATGGCACCCTATTCCCTATATAGTGCAGTATATTAGACCAGAGCCCTATGGCACTATATTCCCTATATAGTGCAGTATATTAGACCAGAGGCTGTGGGTTTGTGATACTCATAGTCTATCATGCTGAGCTATAGCTCTGCTTACAGTGTGGGTGAGTTTCCCTGTAGTGAGTTTCCCTGTAGTGAGTTTCCCTGTAGTGAGTTTCCCTGTAGTGAGTTTCCCTGTAGTGTGTTTCCCTGTAGTGAGTTTCCCTGTAGTGATTTTCCCTGTAGTGAGTTTCCCTGTAGTGAGTTTCCCTGTAGTGAGTTTCCCTGTAGTGATTTTCCCTGTAGTGAGTTTCCCTGTAGTGAGTTTCCCTGTAGTGAGTTTCCCTGTAGTGAGTTTCCCTGTAGTGTGTTTCCCTGTAATGAGTTTCCCTGTAGTGAGTTTCCCTGTAGTGAGTTTCCCTGTAGTGAGTTTCCCTGTAGTGAGTTTCCCTGTAGTGTGTTTCCCTGTAATGAGTTTCCCTGTAGTGAGTTTCCCTGTTGTGAGTTTCCCTGTAGTGAGTTTCCCTGTAGTGTGTTTCCCTGTAATGAGTTTCCCTGTAGTGAGTTTCCCTGTAGTGAGTT
>NW_027257999.1:55000-67500 GCF_045791955.1 Oncorhynchus clarkii lewisi
ACTATCAACAAGGCAGGTCCTACAGGCCCTAGTTTCTACCTTCTTAACAACACTATCAACAAGACAGGTCCTACTGGCCCTAGTTTCTACCTTCTTAACAACACTATCAACAAGGCAGGTCCTACTGGCCCTAGTTTCTACCTTCTTAACAACACTATCAACAAGGCAGGTCCTACAGGCCCTAGTTTCTACCTTCTTAACAACACTATCAACAAGGCAGGTCCTACTGGCCCTAGTTTCTTCCTTCTTAACAACACTATCAACAAGGCAGGTCCTACAGGCCCTAGTTTCTACCTTCTTAACAACACTATCAACAAGGCAGGTCCTACAGGCCCTAGTTTCTACCTTCTTAACAACACTATCAACAAGGCAGGTCCTACAGGCCCTAGTTTCTACCTTCTTAACAACACTATCAACAAGGCAGGTCCTACTGGCCCTAGTTTCTACCTTCTTAACAACACTATCAACAAGGCAGGTCCTACAGGCCCTAGTTTCTACCTTCTTAACAACACTATCAACAAGGCAGGTCCTACAGGCCCTAGTTTCTACCTTCTTAACAACACTATCAACAAGGCAGGTCCTACTGGCCCTAGTTTCTACCTTCTTAACAACACTATCAACAAGGCAGGTCCTACAGGCCCTAGTTTCTACCTTCTTAACAACACTATCAACAAGGCAGGTCCTACAGGCCCTAGTTTCTACCTTCTTAACAACACTATCAACAAGGCAGGTCCTACGGGCCCTAGTTTCTACCTTCTTAACAACACTATCAACAAGGCAGGTCCTACAGGCCCTAGTTTCTACCTTCTTAACAACACTATCAACAAGACAGGTCTTACAGGCCCTAGTTTCTACCTTCTTAACAACACTATCAACAAGGCAGGTCCTACAGGCCCTAGTTTCTACCTTCTTAACAACACTATCAACAAGGCAGGTCCTACTGGCCCTAGTTTCTACCTTCTTAACAACACTATCAACAAGGCAGGTCCTACAGGCCCTAGTTTCTACCTTCTTAACAACACTATCAACAAGGCAGGTCCTACAGGCCCTAGTTTCTACCTTCTTAACAACACTATCAACAAGGCAGGTCCTACAGGCCCTAGTTTCTACCTTCTTAACAACACTATCAACAAGGCAGGTCCTACAGGCCCTAGTTTCTACCTTCTTAACAACACTATCAACAAGGCAGGTCCTACAGGCCCTAGTTTCTACCTTCTTAACAACACTATCAACAAGGCAGGTCCTACTGGCCCTAGTTTCTACCTTCTTAACAACACTATCAACAAGGCAGGTCCTACAGGCCCTAGTTTCTACCTTCTTAACAACACTATCAACAAGGCAGGTCCTACAGGCCCTAGTTTCTACCTTCTTAACAACACTATCAACAAGGCAGGTCCTACTGGCCCTAGTTTCTACCTTCTTAACAACACTATCAACAAGGCAGGTCCTACAGGCCCTAGTTTCTACCTTCTTAACAACACTATCAACAAGGCAGGTCCTACAGGCCCTAGTTTCTACCTTCTTAACAACTCTATCAACAAGGCAGGTCCTACAGGCCCTAGTTTCTACCTTCTTAACAACACTATCAACAAGGCAGGTCCTACAGGCCCTAGTTTCTACCTTCTTAACAACTCTATCAACAAGGCAGGTCCTACAGGCCCTAGTTTTGTTGCATCTGGACAACTGTTCAGTCATGTGGTCAGATGCCACAAAGAGAGACATAGGAAAATCGCAATTGGCCCTCAACAGAGCAGCACGGCTGGCTCAGAACAGGGCAGCACGGCTGGCTCAGAACAGGGCAGCACGGCTGGTTCTGAACAGGGCAGCACGGATGGCCCTTGGATGTACACAGAGAGCTAATATTAATAATATGCATGTCAATCTCTCCTGGCTCAAAGTGGAGGAGAGATTGTCTTCATAACTACTTGTATTTATGAGAGGTATTGATGTGTTGAATGCACAGAGCCATCTGTTTAAATGACTAGCACACAGCTCAGACACCAATGCATACCCCACAAGACATGTCACCAGAGGTCTGTTTAAATGACTAGCACACAGCTCAGACACCAATGCATACCCCACAAGACATGCCACCAGAGGTCTCTTCACAGTCCCCAAGTCCAGAACAGACTATGGGAGGTGCACAGTACTACATAGAGCCATGACTACATGGAACTATATTCCACATCAGGTAACGGATGCAATATGTTGTGAAATCTATTGAGAAATGTCTTGTAATGTTTTAAAAATTGTATAACTGCCTTAATGTTGCTGGGCCCCAGGAAGAGTAACTGCTGCTTTGGCAGGAACTAATGGGGATCCATAATAAACCCCAGGAAGAGTAACTGCTGCCTTGGCAGGAACTAATGGGGATCCCTAATAAACCCCAGGAAGAGTAGCTGTTGCTTTGGCAGGAACTAATGGGGATCCCTAATAAACCCCAGGAAGAGTAACTGCTGCCTTGGCAGGAACTAATGGGGATCCCTAATAAGCCCCAGGAAGAGTAGCTGCTGCTTTGGCAGAAACTAATGGGGATCCCTAATAAACCCCAGGAAGAGTAGCTTCTGCCTTGGCAGGAACTAATGGGGATCCCTAATAAACCCCAGGAAGAGTAGCTGCTGCTTTGGCAGGAACTAATGGGGATCCATAATAAACCCCAGGAAGAGTAATTGCTGCCTTGGCAGGAACTAATGGGGATCCCTAATAAACCCCAGGAAGAGTAGTTGCTGCTTTGGCAGGAACTAATGGGGATCCCTAATAAACCCCAGGAAGAGTAACTGCTGCCTTGGCAGGAACTAATGGGGATCCCTAATAAGCCCCAGGAAGAGTAGCTGCTGCTTTGGCAGAAACTAATGGGGATCCCTAATAAACCCCAGGAAGAGTAGCTTCTGCCTTGGCAGGAACTAATGGGGATCCCTAATAAACCCCAGGAAGAGTAGCTGCTGCTTTGGCAGGAACTAATGGGGATCCATAATAAACCCCAGGAGGAGTAGATGCTGCCTTGGCAGGAACTAATGGGGATCCATAATAAACCCCAGGAAGAGTAGCTTCTGTCTTGGCAGGAACTAATGGGGATCCATAATAAACCCCAGGAAGAGTAGCTGCTGCCTTGACAGGAACTAATGGGGATCCCTAATAAACCCCAGGAAGAGTAGCTGCGGCCTTGGCAGGAACTAATGGGGATCCATAATAAACCCCAGGAAGAGTAGCTGCTTCCTTGGCAGGAACTAATGGGGATCCCCAATAAACCCCAGGAAGAGTAGCTGTTGCCTTGGCAGGAACTAATGGGGATCCCTAATAAACCCCAGGAATAGTAGCTGCTGCCTTGGCAGGAACTAATGGGGATCCATAATAAACCCCAGGAAGAGTAGCTGCTGCCTTGGCAGGAACTAATGGGGATCCATAATAAACCCCAGGAAGAGTAGCTGCTGCCTTGGCAGGAACTAATGGGGATCCATAATAAACCCCAGGAAGAGTAGCTGCTACCTTGACAGGAACTAATTGGGAATCCATAATAAACCCCAGGAAGAGTAGCTGCTGCCTTGACAGGAACTAATGGGGATCCATAATAAACCCCTGGAAGAGTAGCTGCTGCCTTGGCAGGAACTAATGGGGATCCATAATAAACCCCAGGAAGAGTAGCTGCTGCCTTGGCAGGAACTAATGGGGATCCATAATAAACCCCAGGAAGAGTAGCTGCTGCCTTGGTAGGACCTAATGGGGATCCATAATAAACCCCAGGAAGAGTAGCTGCTGCCTTGGCAGGACCTAATGGGGATCCATAATAAACCCCAGGAAGAGTAGCTGCTGCCTTGGCAGGAACTAATGGGGATCCATAATAAACCCCAGGAAGAGTATCTGCTGCCTTGGCAGGAACTAATGGGGATCCATAATAAATCCCAGGAAGAGTAGCTGCTGCCTTGGCAGGACCTAATGGGGATCCATAATAGACCCCAGAAAGAGTAGATGCTGGATGGATGACTAGTCACTTTAAATAGTGCAACTTTAATAATGTTTACATATCTTACATTACTCATATCACATGTAAATACTGTATTTTATACCATCTACTGCATCTTGCCTATGCCGCTCGGCCATCGCTCATCCATATACTTATATGCACATATTCTTATTCCATCCCTTTAGTTAGATTTGTGTTTATAAGGTAGTAGTTGTGGAATTGTTAGTTTACTTGTGGATATTTACTGCACTGTTGGAACTAGAAGCACAAGCATTTCGCTACGCTGGCATTAACATCTGCTAACCATGTGTATGTGACCAATAAAATGTGATTTGATTTGCCTTTCGCAAGATCTAATGGGGATCCGTAATAGATACAAATACAGACAGACTGACTATGATCATATTAAAATCCCCCAAGGTTCCCAAGTAAGTCCCAGCGCCAGCGTCCGGAATACTGGGAGGAGGCGGCGGCCGCCCTGCCGGGATACCGGGGACCGTGGCAACAGGAGACGACGGAGACGGTCGACGCCGGGCGGTGTTGGTGCTGGTGCCCACGTCGGGTTCAGAATGTGACCTCTACCACCGACACCAACGATCTCTTTTATTTTCAGTAAATTAATTTCCTGTACAGAGCTATACTGAAGTAATCTTTCCTACGTTATATAGACTGCCTTGCATAAGTGTTCACCCCCTAACGGAGGCGTCACTACAGTCCCTGGTCCCATAGGGCGGCGCACAATTGGCCCAGCGTCGTCTGGGTTAGGATTTGGCTGGGGTGGGCCGTCATTGTAAATAAGAATTTGTTCTTAAACTGATGTGCCTAGTTAAATAAAGGTTACATTTAATTGTAATTATTATTTATTTTTTTGTCAACAATCTACTCAAAATACTCTGGAAGAAAAAAAGAAGTTTAATACAAAATAAAACACCTTAATTTTATAATTATTCACCTCCCTGAATAAACACATGTGAGAAACACCTTTGGCAGTCATTACAGCTGGGAGTCTTCTTGGGTAAGTCTCTAAGAGTCGTTACGGCTGGGAGTCTTCTTGGGTAAGTCTCTAAGAGTCATTACAGCTGGGAGTCTTCTTGGATAAGTCTCTAAGAGTCGTTACGGCTGGGAGTCTTCCTGGATAAGTCTCTAAGAGTCGTTACGGCTGGGAGTCTTCTCGGGTAAGTCTCTAAGAGTCATTACAGGTGGGAGTCTTCTTGGGTAAATCTCTAAGAGTCATTACAGCTGGGAGTCTTCTTGGGTAAGTCTCTAAGAGTCGTTACGGCTGGGAGTCTTCCTGGATAAGTCTCTAAGAGTCGTTACGGCTGGGAGTCTTCTTGGGTAAGTCTCTAAGAGTCATTACAGCTGGGAGTCTTCTTGGGTAAGTCTCTAAGAGTCGTTACGGCTGGGAGTCTTCTTGGGTAAGTCTCTAAGAGTCGTTACGGCTGGGAGTCTTCTTGGGTAAATCTCTAAGAGTCATTACAGCTGGGAGTCTTCTTGGGTAAGTCTCTAAGAGTCATTACAGCTGGGAGTCTTCTTGGGTAAGTCTCTAAGAGTCATTACAGCTGGGAGTCTTCTTGGGTAAGTCTCTAAGAGTCGTTACAGCTGGGAGTCTTCTTGGGTAAATCTCTAAGAGTCATTACAGCTGGGAGTCTTCTTGGGTAAATCTCTAAGAGTCATTACAGCTGGGAGTCTTCTTGGGTAAGTCTCTAAGAGTCATTACAGGTGGGAGTCTTCTTGGGTAAGTCTCTAAGAGTCATTACAGGTGGGAGTCTTCTCTGGTAAGTCTCTAAGAGTCATTACAGGTGGGAGTCTTCTTGGGTAAATCTCTAAGAGTCATTACAGGTGGGAGTCTTCTCTGGTAAGTCTCTAAGAGTCATTACGGCTGGGAGTCTTCTTGGGTAAGTCTCTAAGAGTCATTACAGCTGGGAGTCTTCTTGGGTAAGTCTCTAAGAGTCATTACAGGTGGGAGTCTTCTTGGGTAAGTCTCTAAGAGTCATTACAGGTGGGAGTCTTCTTGGGTAAGTCTCTAAGAGTCATTACAGCTGGGAGTCTTCTTGGGTAAGTCTCTAAGAGTCATTACAGGTGGGAGTCTTCTTGGGTAAATCTCTAAGAGTCATTACAGGTGGGAGTCTTCTTGGGTAAATCTCTAAGAGTCATTACAGGTGGGAGTCTTCTTGGGTAAGTCTCTAAGAGCCATTACAGGTGGGAGTCTTCTTGGGTAAATCTCTAAGAGCCATTACAGGTGGGAGTCTTCTTGGGTAAGTCTCTAAGAGTCATTACAGCTGGGAGTCTTCTTGGGTAAGTCTCTAAGAGCCATTACAGCTGGGAGTCTTCTTGGGTAAGTCTCTAAGAGTCATTACAGCTGGGAGTCTTCTTGGGTAAGTCTCTAAGAGTCATTACAGGTGGGAGTCTTCTTGGGTAAGTCTCTAAGAGTCGTTACGGCTGGGAGTCTTCTTGGGTAAGTCTCTAAGAGTCATTACAGGTGGGAGTCTTCTTGGGTAAGTCTCTAAGAGTCATTACAGGTGGGAGTCTTCTTGGGTAAGTCTCTAAGAGTCATTACAGGTGGGAGTCTTCTTGGGTAAATCTCTAAGAGTCATTACAGCTGGGAGTCTTCTTGGGTAAGTCTCTAAGAGTCATTACAGGTGGGAGTCTTCTTGGGTAAGTCTCTAAGAGTCATTACAGGTGGGAGTCTTCTTGGGTAAATCTCTAAGAGTCATTACAGGTGGGAGTCTTCTTGGGTAAGTCTCTAAGAGTCATTACAGGTGGGAGTCTTCTTGGGTAAATCTCTAAGAGTCATTACAGGTGGGAGTCTTCTTGGGTAAATCTCTAAGAGTCATTACAGGTGGGAGTCTTCTTGGGTAAGTCTCTAAGAGTCATTACAGCTGGGAGTCTTCTTGGGTAAATCTCTAAGAGTCATTACAGGTGGGAGTCTTCTTGGGTAAATCTCTAAGAGTCATTACAGGTGGGAGTCTTCTCTGGTAAGTCTCTAAGAGTCATTACAGCTGGGAGTCTTCTTGGGTAAGTCTCTAAGAGTCATTACAGCTGGGAGTCTTCTTGGCTAAGTCTCTAAGAGTCATTACAGGTGGGAGTCTTCTTGGGTAAGTCTCTAAGAGTCATTACAGGTGGGAGTCTTCTTGGGTAAGTCTCTAAGAGTCATTACAGGTGGGAGTCTTCTTGGGTAAGTCTCTAAGAGTCATTACAGGTGGGAGTCTTCTTGGGTAAGTCTCTAAGAGTCATTACAGCTGGGAGTCTTCTTGGCTAAGTCTCTAAGAGTCATTACAGGTGGGAGTCTTCTTGGGTAAGTCTCTAAGAGTCATTACAGCTGGGAGTCTTCTTGGGTAAGTCTCTAAGAGTCATTACAGGTGGGAGTCTTCTTGGGTAAGTCTCTAAGAGTCATTACAGGTGGGAGTCTTCTTGGGTAAGTCTCTAAGAGTCATTACAGGTGGGAGTCTTCTTGGGTAAGTCTCTAAGAGTCGTTACGGCTGGGAGTCTTCTTGGGTAAGTCTCTAAGAGTCATTACAGGTGGGAGTCTTCTTGGGTAAGTCTCTAAGAGTCATTACAGGTGGGAGTCTTCTTGGGTAAGTCTCTAAGAGTCATTACAGCTGGGAGTCTTCTTGGGTAAGTCTCTAAGAGTCATTACAGGTGGGAGTCTTCTTGGGTAAGTCTCTAAGAGTCATTACAGCTGGGAGTCTTCTTGGGTAAGTCTCTAAGAGTCATTACAGGTGGGAGTCTTCTTGGGTAAGTCTCTAAGAGTCATTACAGCTGGGAGTCTTCTTGGGTAAGTCTCTAAGAGTCATTACAGCTGGGAGTCTTCTTGGGTAAGTCTCTAAGAGTCATTACAGGTGGGAGTCTTCTTGGGTAAGTCTCTAAGAGTCATTACAGCTGGGAGTCTTCTCGGGTAAGTCTCTAAGAGTCATTACAGGTGGGAGTCTTCTTGGGTAAATCTCTAAGAGTCATTACAGGTGGGAGTCTTCTTGGGTAAATCTCTAAGAGTCATTACAGGTGGGAGTCTTCTTGGGTAAGTCTCTAAGAGTCATTACAGCTGGGAGTCTTCTTGGGTAAGTCTCTAAGAGTCATTACAGGTGGGAGTCTTCTTGGGTAAGTCTCTAAGAGTCATTACAGGTGGGAGTCTTCTTGGGTAAGTCTCTAAGAGTCATTACAGCTGGGAGTCTTCTTGGGTAAGTCTCTAAGAGTCATTACAGGTGGGAGTCTTCTTGGGTAAGTCTCTAAGAGTCATTACAGGTGGGAGTCTTCTTGGGTAAGTCTCTAAGAGCCATTACAGCTGGGAGTCTTCTTGGGTAAATCTCTAAGAGTCATTACAGGTGGGAGTCTTCTTGGGTAAGTCTCTAAGAGTTATTACAGCTGGGAGTCTTCTTGGGTAAGTCTCTAAGAGTCATTACAGGTGGGAGTCTTCTTGGGTAAGTCTCTAAGAGTCATTACAGCTGGGAGTCTTCTTGGGTAAATCTCTAAGAGTCATTACAGCTGGGAGTCTTCTTGGCTAAGTCTCTAAGAGTCATTACAGGTGGGAGTCTTCTTGGCTAAGTCTCTAAGAGCCATTACAGCTGGGAGTCTTCTTGGGTAAATCTCTAAGAGTCATTACAGCTGGGAGTCTTCTTGGGTAAATCTCTAAGAGTCATTACAGCTGGGAGTCTTCTTGGGTAAGTCTCTAAGAGTCATTACAGCTGGGAGTCTTCTTGGGTAAGTCTCTAAGAGTCATTACGGCTGGGAGTCTTCTTGGGTAAATCTCTAAGAGCCATTACAGCTGGGAGTCTTCTTGGGTAAATCTCTAAGAGTCATTACAGCTGGGAGTCTTCTTGGCTAAGTCTCTAAGAGTCATTACAGGTGGGAGTCTTCTTGGGTAAATCTCTAAGAGTCATTACAGGTGGGAGTCTTCTTGGCTAAGTCTCTAAGAGCTTTCCACACCTGGATTGTACAATATTAGCCCATTATTCTTTTCAAGATTCTTCAAGCTGTCAAGATGTTGGAGGTCATGAATTCCTCTCCCAGTGTCTGGTGTAAAGCAGACTGAACCAGGTATTTTTTTCTAGGATTTTGCCTGTTCTTATCTCTATCCCGTTTCTTTTTATCCTGGAAAAACTCCCCAGTATTTGCTGATGACAAGCATACCCATACCATGAAGCAGCCACCACCATGCTGGAAAATAAGGAGGCCGTTACTCAGTGATGTGTTGGATTTGCCCCAAACATGAGGCTTTGTATTTAGGCCAAAAAGTGTATTCCTTTGTAGCCGTTTTTTTGTTACAGTATTACTTTAGTAACTTGTTACAGATAAGATTCATGTTTTGGAATATTTTTATTCTGTATATTTGTATTCTTCTTTTCATTCTGTCATTTAAGTCGTTACTGTCACGCCCTGACCATAGTTTGCATTGTATGTTTCTATGTTTTGTTTGGTCAGGGTGTGATCTGAGTGGGCATTCTATGTTGTATGTCTAGTTTGTCTGTTTCTATGTTTGGCCTGATATGGTTCTCAATCAGAGGCAGGTGTTAGTCATTGTCTCTGATTGGGAACCATATTTAGGTAGCCTGTTTGGTGTTGGATTTTGTGGGTGATTGTTCCTGTCTCTGTGTTTGTTGCACCAGATAGGGCTGTTTTGGTTTTTCACATTTCTTGTTTTGTAGATTGTTTGTATTTTCATCTTTATTAAAGATGTACAAAACTAACCATGCTGCATTTTGGTCCGCTACTCCTTCAACTCAAGAAAACCGTTACAGTTACGATGGAGTCACTACCATGTTGTTCCTCAATGTCCATCCTCAGTTTTCTTCCATCACAGACATTGAACTCTGTAACTGTTTTAAATTCACCCATGTCCTGATGGTAACATCCCTGAGCAGTTTCCTTCCTCTCCTGCAGCTCAGTTCAGAAGGACGACTGTATCTTTGATGTGTCTGGGTGGTTTATTAAGTAATCCACAACATAATTATTAACTTGACCATGCTTAAAGAGATATTAAATGTATCATTTTGTTATTGTTACCCATCTACCAATCACTGCCCCTCTTTATGAGGGTTTCATAAAGATCCCTGGTCTTTGTATATAGTTGAATCTGTGCTTGAAATAAGATACTTGACTGAGGGACCTTCCAGATGTTGTATGTATGGGGGACAGAGGAAGGAGTGGTCATTCACTACTAGACTGAGGGACCTTACAGATGTTGTATGTATGGGGGACAGAGGAAGGGTTGTTCATTCACTACTAGACTGAGGGACCTTACAGATGTTGTATGTATGGGGGACAGAGGAAGGGTTAGTCATTCACTACTAGACTGAGGGACCTTACAGATGTTGTATGTATGGGGGACAGAGGAAGGGTTAGTCATTCACTACTAGACTGAGGGACCTTACAGATGTTGTATGTATGGGGGACAGAGGAAGGGTTAGTCATTCACTACTAGACTGAGGGACCTTCCAGATGTTGTATGTATGGGGGACAGAGGAAGGGTTAGTCATTCACTACTAGACTGAGGGACCTTCCAGATGTTGTATGTATAGGGGACAGAGGAAGGAGTGGTCATTCACTACTAGACTGAGGGACCTTACAGATGTTGTATGTATGGGGGACAGAGGAAGGGTTAGTCATTCACTACTAGACTGAGGGACCTTAGATGTTGTATGTATAGGGGACAGAGGAAGGGTTAGTCATTCACTACTAGACTGAGGGACCTTCCAGATGTTGTATGTATGGGGGACAGAGGAAGGGTTAGTCATTCACTACTAGACTGAGGGACCTTCCAGATGTTGTATGTATGTATGGGGGACAGAGGAAGGGTTAGTCATTCACTACTAGACTGAGGGACCTTCCAGATGTATGCATAGGGGACAGAGGAAGGGTTAGTCATTCACTACTAGACTGAGGGACCTTACAGATGTTGTATGTACGAGGGACAGATGAAAGGTTGTTCATTCAAAAATCATGTCGACCCCTGTTATCTCACACAGAGTGAGTCCCTGTAAGGTATTATGTCATTTATTAGGCCACATTTGAGTCATGAACTAATTTAGGCTTTTCTAAACAAAGGGGATGAATACTTATTCAACGACTATATGTTTTGGTATAACCTTTTTTTATTAATCTTTACAAAATGTTTTTTCTTCCACTATTTTGATTAGATTGTTGACAAAAAAAAAAAGATTATCTATCCATTTTAATTCCAGGTAGTAACACAATAAAATGTTGGAAAAGTCCTAAGGGCCGTGAATACTTAATGCAAGGCACAGTTTTTCTATCTAAATCATGTCTGTAAGGCTGCACCCACAATCTACGTGACCCAGATCTAACCATAGACATATAATCTGTAGAACGGACCACCCCATGCAAGTCAACGATGGTATAATGGGTTAGAGAGGTTCCAAGCAAGTCAATGATGGTATAATTGGTTAGAGACGTTCCAAGCAAGTCAATGATGGTATAATGGGTTAGAGAGGTTCCAAGCAGGTCAATGATGGTATAATGGGTTAGAGAGGTTCCAAGCAAGTCAATGATGGTATGACGGGTTAGAGAGGTTCCAAGCAAGTCAATGATGGTATAATGGGTTAGAGAGGTTCCAAGCAAGTCAATGATGGTATAACGGGTTAGAGAGGTTCCAAGCAAGTCAATGATGGTATAATGGGTTAGAGAGGTTCCAAGCAGGTCAATGATGGTATAATTTGTTAGAGAGGTTCCGAGCAAGTCAATGATGGTATAATGGGTTAGAGAGGTTCCAAGCAGGTCAATGATGGTATAACGGGTTAGAGAGGTTCCAAGCAGGTCAATGATGGTATAATGGGTTAGATATATGTTAATCATGTTAATGTCATGTTAATGGCTGTTATAGAATGTTGTAGTGTCATGTTAATGGGGTTCTAACATGACTGTTATAGAATGTTGTAGTATCATGTTAATGGGGTTCTAACATGGCTGTTATAGAATGTTGTAGTGTCATGTTAATGAGGTTCTAACATGGCTGTTATAGAATGTTGTAGTGTCTTGTTAATGAGGTTCTAACATGGCTGTTATAGAGTGTTGTAGTGTCATCTTAATGGGGCTCTAACATGGCTGTCATAGAATGTTGTAGTGTCATGTTAATGAGGTTCTAACATGGCTGTTATAGAATGTTGTAGTGTCATGTTAATGGGGTTCTAACATGACTGTTATAGAATGTTGTAGTGTCATGTTAATGAGGTTCTAACATGGCTGTTATAGAATGTTGCAGTATCATGTTAATGGGGTTCTAACATGGCTGTTATAGAATGTTGGAGTATCATGTTAATGGGGTTCTAACATGGCTGTTATAGAATGTTGTAGTGTCATGTTAATGAGGTTCTAACATGGCTGTTATAGAATATTGTAGTGTTTGTAGTGTCATGTTAATGAGGTTCTAACATGGCTGTTATAGAATATTGTAGTGTTTGTAGTATCATGTTATTGGGGTTCTAACATGGCTGTTATAGAATGTTGTAGTATCATGTTAATGGAGTTCTAACATGGCAGTTATAGAATGTTGTAGTGTCATGTTAATGGGGTTCTAACATGACTGTTA